>NC_134361.1:230938672-231006172 GCF_048569485.1 Anomaloglossus baeobatrachus
CTGACCCGGGCGTTGCAGTGAGCTGACCCGGGCGTTGCAGTGAGCTGACCCGGGCGTTGCAGTGAGCTGACCCGGGCGTTGCAGTGAGCTGACCCGGGCGTTGCTGTGAGCTGACCCGGGCGTTGCTGTGAGGTGACCCGGGCGTTGCTGTGAGGTGACCCGGGCGTTGCTGTGAGGTGACCCGGGCGTTGCTGTGAGGTGACCCGGGCGTTGCTGTGAGGTGACCCGGGCGTTGCTGTGAGGTGACCCGGGCGTTGCTGTGAGCTGACCCGGGCGTTGCTGTGAGGTGACGCGGGCGTTGCTGTGAGGTGACCCGGGCGTTGCTGTGAGGTGACCCGGGCGTTGCTGTGAGGTGACCCGGGCGTTGCTGTGAGGTGACCCGGGCGTTGCTGTGAGGTGACCCGGGCGTTGCTGTGAGGTGACCCGGGCGTTGCTGTGAGGTGACCCGGGCGTTGCTGTGAGGTGACCCGGGCGTTGCTGTGAGGTGACCCGGGCGTTGCTGTGAGGTGACCCGGGCGTTGCTGTGAGGTGACCCGGGCGTTGCTGTGAGGTGACCCGGGCGTTGCTGTGAGGTGACCCGGGCGTTGCTGTGAGGTGACGCGGGCGTTGCTGTGAGGTGACGCGGGCGTTGCTGTGAGGTGACGCGGGCGTTGCTGTGAGGTGACGCGGGCGTTGCTGTGAGGTGACGCGGGCGTTGCTGTGAGGTGACGCGGGCGTTGCTGTGAGGTGACGCGGGCGTTGCTGTGAGGTGACCCGGGCGTTGCTGTGAGGTGACGCGGGCGTTGCTGTGAGGTGACGCGGGCGTTGCTGTGAGCTGACCCGGGCGTTGCTGTGAGCTGACCCGGGCGTTGCTGTGAGGCGACCCGGGCGTTGCTGTGAGGCGACCCGGGCGTTGCTGTGAGGCGACCCGGGCGTTGCTGTGAGGCGACCCGGGCGTTGCTGTGAGGCGACCCGGGCGTTGCTGTGAGGCGACCCGGGCGTTGCTGTGAGGCGACCCGGGCGTTGCTGTGAGGCGACCCGGGCGTTGCTGTGAGGCGACCCGGGCGTTGCTGTGAGGCGACCCGGGCGTTGCTGTGAGGCGACGCGGGCGTTGCTGTGAGGCGACGCGGGCGTTGCTGTGAGGCGACGCGGGCGTTGCTGTGAGGCGACGCGGGCGTTGCTGTGAGGCGACGCGGGCGTTGCTGTGAGGCGACGCGGGCGTTGCTGTGAGGCGACGCGGGCGTTGCTGTGAGGCGACGCGGGCGTTGCTGTGAGGCGACGCGGGCGTTGCTGTGAGGCGACGCGGGCGTTGCTGTGAGGCGACGCGGGCGTTGCTGTGATGAACCAGGTAGGACCAGGCGCTCCTTCAGGCCAGTCTGAGGGTCACCTGTTAGCTCGCCTTCCTAGCACTTCTGTGTTCGGATAACCCCTGACTTGAAGTACCATGGGGGTCTATCCAGGGAGCCGCTACTGCCTTTTCTCCCCTGTGTTTGGCCCGTTTGCCGGCAGCGTGGACCAGGTGAGATGGCTTCAGGCTCTGTCTCCTTATGGGTCCCTGCGTTGCTGCTGAGGCTCGGACTCTGTGAGGTACTTGTAGTTCCCCTCACCAGCAGGTTTAGCAGATAGTTAAACTGGAGTCTGCTCTAGGGACCTGTACCCCGTACGTGCCTAGTCACCAGGAGCACCTCTTTCTCTGACTACCCGGTGACCATTCTCCCCCGCCAGTCGGACTAGTGTGAGCGCGCGGATCTGCCGCGCTCCATTACCAGACTGGCTCTCCTTCCTTTCCTTACAACCTCTGCACTTTAGCTCCCAGCCCCTCCGCTACACCTCTCGATAAGATTTGAAAGCTAGCCCCCCTCTGGAGACTGCCCAAGGGACCCCTCTACTGGTGTGGGTGAAACTGGTTGCTATGTGTCTGTGCGTACACACCTCATTCTGGCCTTTAGGATTCCCTGGAAGCACTGTCCCAGCACGGGTGCAGTACTCAGTGGTGCCTGACCGGGTCAGGGGCGCCACACCAGCACTGTGCACACTGAGGATTCACTTCTGTACCAAACTCTGCAACCGTTCAACAAAATGCAAGTGAATAAACAAATGAGAAATCTAATTGCATCAGCAATATTTGGTGACTGTCTTTTGCCTTCATCACTTGTACATAGTTTATAAAGGATCTCGGCAGGAGGTTGTTCCAAACATCTTAGAGACCTGACCCCAGATCTGTGTATGAGGCTTGTGTGGAGCCTTGTGATCTGAGACAGACTGGATCATGTAAGATCAAAGTTCTGCTGAGGCCGGATCATTACCTCTGGGGGCCGGGTCATCACCTCCGGGGCTCTGCGGGGGCCGGGTCATCACCTCCGGGGCTCTGCGGGGGCCGGGTCATCACCTCCGGGGCTCTGCAGGGGCTGGGTCATCACCTCCGGGGCTCTGCAGGGGCTGGGTCATCACCTCCTGGGCACTGCGGGGGACGGGACATCACCTCCGGGGCTCTGCAGGGGCTGGGTCATCACCTCCGGGGCTCTGCAGGGGCTGGGTCATCACCTCCGGGGCTCTGCGGGGGCCGGGTCATCACCTCCGGGGCTCTGCGGGGGGACGGGACATCACCTCCGGGGCTCTGCAGGGGCTGGGACATCACCTCCGGGGCTCTGCGGGGGCCGGGTCATCACCTCCGGGGCTCTGCGGGGGGACGGGACATCACCTCCGGGGCTCTGCAGGGGCTGGGTCATCACCTCCGGGGCTCTGCAGGGGCTGGGTCATCACCTCCTGGGCACTGCGGGGGACGGGACATCGCCTCCGGGGCTCTGCGGGGGACGGGACATCGACCTCCAGGACTCCTCCTCCTTAATCACATTGGCTGGATGATTGAGGATGTTTTCCGGCTGCAGAATACATTTGGAGCCAATCAGACTCCCCCTGATGGTGTCACATGATGGATAAGTATCTGGCTGGATTTCTCAGCAGTGAGGACACCAATAATCCTGACCAAATTCCCCTCTTCATTTGCTGAAATGCAGCCCCTGAACCTACAGGACCCTGCACTGTGTGTGCCCGTGCAGCCCCTCACTATTGTGCCAAATATTTCAGTATGACTCCTCAGTTTAGAGCTGACGTTTTCTGCCCCCGGTTCCTGATTTCGTGCACATGTGAGGGACTTGAACAGTACATTTGGGAACCCCAGTCTGCTTTGGTATCTTTGCCTGGGGGACGCCTCGCTGATGCAGTATACCCAGTGGCGTAACTAGAGTTCAAAGACCTCCGATGCAAAATTTGGACCTGGGCCTCCACCGTACACTAACACTGGGGGTGCGGGTTAATTACACTGACACTCGGGGTGCGGGATGACGCCGCCGACGCTCGGGGTGCGGGATGACGCCGCCGACGCTCGGGGTGCGGCATGACGACGCTCGGGGTGCGGCATGACGACGCTCGGGGTGCGGCATGACGACGCCGACGCTCGGGGTGCGGCATGACGACGCTCGGGGTGCGGCATGCCGACGCTCGGGGTGCGGCATGACGACGCCGACGCTCGGGGTGCGGCATGACGACGCCGACGCTCGGGGTGCGGGATGACGACGCCGACGCTCGGGGTGCGGGATGACTACGCCGACGCTCGGGGTGCGGGATGATGATGCCTACATTCAGCTCTTTCCCTCAGCATCCAGCTTTCCTATGTTCTGATATCCATCGTGTCCTCAGCACTCTGCTTTGCTATACATCTTTCCCTTAACATGCAGCTTTCCCATGCTCTGCTATACAGCTTTCCCAGGATATCAGAGCATAGGAAAGCTGGGTGCTGAGGGAAAAGAGCCTCTTTCACCCAGCTTTCCCATCCCATGCTTGTAGCTTTGTCCCCCATCCTTGTATATATGTCACCATTCTGGTTTATTGTCCC
The DNA here is from genome assembly GCF_048569485.1 of Anomaloglossus baeobatrachus. Taxonomy (NCBI): domain Eukaryota; kingdom Metazoa; phylum Chordata; class Amphibia; order Anura; family Aromobatidae; genus Anomaloglossus; species Anomaloglossus baeobatrachus. Next base: position 230,942,547 of record NC_134361.1, read on the forward strand.
CTTCCTAGCATATATGTTCTGCTCCTGGTACATAAGGCCCCATACTGGGACCCTCTCCTGGTATAAACAAATACAGAATGTCCCCATCCTGGTTTATTTGTCCCATCCTGGGCCCTTCCTGGTATGTATATCTTCCTCCTGTGCCACGTTCTGGTATATATATATCCCCATCCTGGTTTCTGTCCCCATCCTAGGCCCCTCCTTGTGTACATATATCTTCTTCCTGAGCACATTCTGGTGTATATATGTCCTCCTTCTTGAGCTCTTCCTGGGCTGGCATGACCTCATCACGCTGCTGCACGCTGGTACTCTGCTCCACTGACTTTGCTCCTGCCACAAGTAATTTTCATGTGATGCCGTAGAAGGGCTCGGCCTGCAAATTAGCAGTGTGCAGTGGCTGTGACTGGGGCCTGGTGAAGAGGGGGCCCGATGCGGACACACATTCACCTGAAGCAGGAGCTGAAATCCGTGGGCCCCCTGGATCCGATCGTGGTTTCTGCGACTGCGCTCGTTCCGCCCCCGAGTGTCTTGTTGCTGCGCTCGTTCCGCCCCCGAGTGTCTTGTTGCTGCGCTCGTTCCGCCCCCGAGTGTCTTGTTGCTGCGCTCGTTCCGCCCCCGAGTGTCTTGTTGCTGCGCTCGTTCCGCCCCCGAGTGTCTTGTTGCTGCGCTCGTTCCGCCCCCGAGTGTCTTGTCGCTGCGCTCGTTCCGCCCCCGAGTGTCTTGTCGCTGCGCTCGTTCCGCCCCCGAGTGTCTTGTCGCTGCGCTCGTTCCGCCCCCGAGTGTCTTGTCGCTGCGCTCGTTCCGCCCCCGAGTGTCTTGTCGCTGCGCTCGTTCCGCCCCCGAGTGTCTTGTCGCTGCGCTCGTTCCGCCCCCGAGTGTCTTGTCGCTGCGCTCGTTCCGCCCCCGAGTGTCTTGTCGCTGCGCTCGTTCCGCCCCCGAGTGTCTTGTCGCTGCGCTCGTTCCGCCCCCGAGTGTCTTGTCGCTGCGCTCGTTCCGCCCCCGAGTGTCTTGTCGCTGCGCTCGTTCCGCCCCCGAGTGTCTTGTCGCTGCGCTCGTTCCGCCCCCGAGTGTCTTGTCGCTGCGCTCGTTCCGCCCCCGAGTGTCTTGTCGCTGCGCTCGTTCCGCCCCCGAGTGTCTTGTCGCTGCGCTCGTTCCGCCCCCGAGTGTCTTGTCGCTGCGCTCGTTCCGCCCCCGAGTGTCTTGTCGCTGCGCTCGTTCCGCCCCCGAGTGTCTTGTCGCTGCGCTCGTTCCGCCCCCGAGTGTCTTGTCGCTGCGCTCGTTCCGCCCCCGAGTGTCTTGTCGCTGCGCTCGTTCCGCCCCCGAGTGTCTTGTCGCTGCGCTCGTTCCGCCCCCGAGTGTCTTGTCGCTGCGCTCGTTCCGCCCCCGAGTGTCTTGTCGCTGCGCTCGTTCCGCCCCCGAGTGTCTTGTCGCTGCGCTCGTTCCGCCCCCGAGTGTCTTGTCGCTGCGCTCGTTCCGCCCCCGAGTGTCTTGTTGCTGCGCTCGTTCCGCCCCGGAGTGTCTTGTCGCTGCGCTCGTTCCGCCCCCGAGTGTCTTGTCGCTGCGCTCAGTCTTACCAGTTTGTATGACCTGTGACATGAACCAGTCTTCCACAACCTCACCTTTGCAGCAGTTTGTCTGTTCCTCACCCAGTTTTAAGCTGTTTCATTCCCGTGTGTTTGGATGGTTGGTCACTTCCGCACTATAATCCCACAGATCATCTGACTTTGAGCACGTGGACCTAGCACTTTCCCCGCGCGTACCTAAACCTTGTGCACAGCGCTGTACATCTACACGAGGTGTGGCCCCGCATTAGGAGTGTAATGGGGGTCCTCCGGTTTTTCTCTTACAGGAGTCTGCCTTGATGGACGTAGGCTGCAGCCATTAGGAGGATGAGGCTATCTCGGGGTCTTCTGCTTTCCGGGGCCTCCCTGGCAGTCGGAGTGGCCCTCGGTGCAGGTCTGACCAGCTGGAAACTTAAGGATGACAGAGGTCCTAAAATCCTCCAGCCTCTAATAGTTGAGGCAGCCTCGGACATCTCCCGGCCTCCCTCCTCCGGTATCACCAGGTTTGGTTTACCAGGGCTGAGTCAGTTGAAGACCCGCCAGTCCCATGTCCTGAGCTATGACCCCCGGCTCCGGGGCCCGGTCTGGGTGTTGGAGCAGCTTAATGGGGAACGGATACAGGGCGACGCCACCCGCGAAGACTCCGAATTCATAGAAGATGACTCCGTGCACCACTATCACCGGGCTACCAATTCAGACTACCGCGGCAGTGGGTTTGACCGGGGGCATCTGGCAGCTGCGGCAAACCATAGGTGGAGCCAAAAGGCAATGGACGAGACATTCATACTGAGCAATGTTTACCCTCAGGTTGGTTTCTGTCAGGCTATAGGCTGCCGGGGCATGCTGGGAGTTGTAGTTTTGCCATAAGTCAGGTGCACGGTATCTGCACGGTCTGGATACAGACAATCCACCAAGTGATCCAAACCCGAAGTTCAGGTCACTTTAAAGCGTTCCTCCACTTCTAAAAGGCAGAACAGGGCCGTATAATTGTTTATTTAAATCACTGTTTGCTGCTATTCCGCGGCACCGACCCCCCGAGTCTGTGCTGGGCTAAACTATGCAGCGTCCTCCTATATGCCGGCTTCAGTGGTGGAACGAGCGCTGCCTGGTCATGACGCTCGCTCCCTCCCCGTAGACAGCAGCCAAGCAGGACATGGACTAGTTCAGAGCAGCACAGACTTGGGCAGTCGGTGCTGCGGAATAACAAAAACCTCCAATAGAAAGACATAGAAAAATGGTTATACTGCCTGATCCAGGAGCATGATAGGGGAGGTACGATTAAACTGAAGGGGTCCCAGTCTTGTAGCCTATAACGTAGTCGCATCACATCAATATGAACGAGGCTCAGGCTGCCAATCCGAGCCGCCATGCTGAAAGCTTAATACCGGTGGCAGTCCCCATCACTGTGCAGAGGGCCCCAATGTTGTAGAGAGTAGGGATTTCCTTACACCACCCTGGCCAGGCCTATATATTGTAATATATCAGTACATAGTGAAAATGAAGGTCTCCTGAGAACAACAACCACAGGCTGGTCTTCATAGGAGTCCCGGCATGGCAGACTTTGGGGACCTGAGCAGGCCCCTGGTTGTCGTGGCAAGAAGTCAGCACCCCGAGGTCTCTTTGCGCCCCTGGACCACACACACACTAAATGAGGTGAGAAATTGACAGCAGCATTTATGGTTGGCTAACAGCTGCTCTGTTCGCTGCTGACGGATGTGTTGCACAGCCAGCGTCTACAGTCTCCAATGTCAGAGAAGGATCACAGGGACTGTCCAGGACTAGGTATTGATTACCTAGCCCTAACATAGGCTACTTGACAATGGTCCGAAGCTCTGCATCCCCCACTGATTAGCCGCTCCTCTATATAGATGAATGAACAGTGTATGGAGCCAGAACAGCGCCGCACACTGTAGAGGCAGTCTCAGGTATTACACCTCAGCTCAGTAGAACAACCCTTTAAAGGGGCTGTTAAACATTAGAAAAGTATCGTAAATTTCGATTTAGAAGACTCATTCAGAGAAAAAAAAAAAAAATGGTGGAGTCAGTCTCATAATCCGGTGGTGTCTTACTGGAGAGGGGCGGCAGCGATGGTGGAGCAGGGTCACAGGAGGCAGGGGCGGTGGTGGAGCGGGGTCACAGGAGGCAGGGGCGGTGGTGGAGCAAGGTCACAGGAGGCAGGGGCGGTGGTGGAGCAAGGTCACAGGAGGCAGGGGCGGTGGTGGAGCAAGGTCACAGGAGGCAGGGGCGGTAGTGGAGCGGGGTCACAGGAGGCTGGGGCGGTAGTGGAGTGGGGTCACAGGAGGCTGGGGCGGTAGTGGAGCGGGGTCACAGGAGGCTGGGGCGGTGGTGGAGCGGGGTCACAGGAGGCTGGGGCGGTGGTGGAGCGGGATCACAGGAGGCAGGGGCGGTGGTGGAGCGGGATCACAGGAGGCAGGGGCGGTGGTAGAGCGGGATCACAGGAGGCAGGGGCGGTGGTAGAGCGGGATCACAGGAGGCAGGGGCGGTGGTGGAGCGGGATCACAGGAGGCAGGGGCGGTGGTGGAGCAGGGGGGTGCAGTGGGTGTCCTTGGAAACTGCTGGGACTGCGAGAGCTTCAAAGAAATGGCTCCCGAGGGCGGCACGTGCGCAGATTGAGCTGTCGGCTCAAGGACAAGCTGAGATATCTGTGCATGCGCCACCTCCAGGCGCCATTTTCCTTAAGTCCACTGCTGGGACATGAATGGGCCCGAGGCAGCGTGTGTGAAGATGAAATTTTGAGCCGAGAGCCCCATCTGCGCATGCGCCAACTCCAGGTACCATTATTTGAAGCTCTCACTGCCCACAGCCCTAACAGTGCCCCTACCTCTCTCCCCCACCAGCTACATTCAGATAAGACGCACCCCTTACTTTTAGTGCGTCTTATAATCCAAATGTAGCTTACTGGGGGGAGTGGTGGAGAGGGTTGCTGCGCGCCGTGTCGGGTCTGCAGCTGTGAGGGCTTCAAATAATGGCGCCCAGAGTCAGCGATCTCAGCTCAAGATCTCATCTGTGCACGCGCCGCCTCCGGCCCGTTGATCTCTTAGCAGTGGACTTAAAGAAAATGGCGCCCGGGGGAGACGCGTGCGCAGATAAGATCTCGGCTTGTCATTGAGCAGAGACCTCAATCTGCTGCGCATGCGCCGACTCTGGGTGCCATTATTTGAAACCTCCAGCACAGTTACCACTGCCGACAGATACCGCAGCATTGACCCTGCCTCGTGACCCCCGCTCCACCACCGCCCCTGCCTCTTGTGACTCCCGCTCCACCACCGCCCCTGCCTCGTGTGACTCCCGCTCCACCACCGCCCCTGCCTCGTGTGACCCCCGCTCCACCACCGCCCCTGCCTCGTGTGACCCCCGCTCCACCACCGCCCCTGCCTCTTGTGACCCCCGTTCCACCACCGCCCCTGCCTCTTGTGACCCCCCGCCCCTGTCTCGTGACCCCCGCTCCACCACCGCCCTTGCCTCGTGACCCCTGCTCCACCACCGCCCCTGCCTCTTGTGACCCCCGCTCCACCACCGCCCCTGCCTCTTGTGACCCCCGCTCCACCACCGGCCCTGCCTCTTGTGACCCCCGCTCCACCACCGCCCCTGCCTCGTGTGACCCCCCCCGCTCCACCACCGGATTATAAGACAGATCCCATTTTTTCCCCTCTAAACTTGGGGTGTGTCTTATAAACTGAAAAATACGGTACATATGACTAGTCCAGGTATATAGCACCAAGGCAGTAGACAGTGTGGCAGCAGATACCTGTTCATTGCAAAACAATCCGATGTGCTGGGAGTTGTAGTCCACGGCTGCACTTATTTTTTCCCCCCAGAATCCACATCTTAATCGGAACGCCTGGAACACCCTGGAGAGATCCTGCCGGGGCCTGTCCAGGAGGAACAGGAGCGTGTACGTGTGCACCGGACCCCTGTTCTTACCGAGGTGAGTGACGCGGTGATAACACGCTGCGGATCCTGGGAGACTCTACACCTCACCCCTCTCTTTACAGAACGGAAGCCGACGGGAAAACGTACGTGAAGTACCAAGTCATCGGTGACAACCACGTCGCCGTCCCCACGCACTTCTTCAAGGTGGTCGTCTTAGAGAAGCACAATGGAGAGCTAGAACTGCGGCCCTACGTGATGCCCAACTGCCCCGTAGACGAGAAGATCCCCCTGGAGCGCTTCTTGGTCCCCATCGAGACCATTGAGCGCGCCTCCGGGCTACTGTTTGTTCCCAATATTCTGAAGGGCTCAAGCAACGTGAAGGCCATCACCGCGGGAGGCAAATGACATCTGGCACAGACGATGGCGAGCACGGACCAGCCTCCAGCGCGGACCAGCCTCCAGCGCGGACCAGCCTCCAGCGCGGACCAGCCTCCAGCGCGGACCAGCCTCCAGCGCGGACCAGCCCCCACCATTCCGGAGGTGTTTCTAAAGGACCACCAAATAGAACTAGAGAGAAATCCAATTTTTCAATCCATTAAATTTATTGACGACAATCTCTGTCCATATATACAATGTCCGCGCCCCTCGGCTCCTCGGGGGAGGTCCGTGCACATTCAGCTTTCCTCCGGCTGCTGGCCTGCAACTTCTAGTTGGGGTTTTAATGCGGCGAGTGAGATCAATATGGCTTCCTACACAGCGGAGGGGAAAAAAAGAAACTTATAAGGTTTCTCCAATTGTGGAAAGGGTTAAATAGCTGCAGACTTTAGGCTGGGGCTACACGGTGACCGGTCAAAGCCTGCGCTATCCGCTGCGAGGGAACGGGGCAGCAAAAGACAGGTCGTCTGGACCTGTGTGGTCACAGCTCCGCCCCATTTACTAGCACTGAGCTGCCATCTTTAGTTGGGCGACCTGTGGAGTGTAACCCCGGCCTGAAGAGGGGTTCACCCCCTGTAAACAGTGCAATGTGCAGATAGCAGGGACTGACGCTGATTAGGAGCTATAATGAGCAGTGCAACACACAGCGCCACTCATGGCAGTCACCGGTACGGTCATCGGTCTGAGCTGCAGTACCGGATACTTCCTATGGTCAGGAGCGGCGCCGTGTTCCACTTATGCGCTATAATGAGCAATGCAACACACAGCGCCGCTCCTGAATATAGGCCTGGTCTGGACTGCAGCTCAGACCGATGAAAGTAAATGGTCAGAGCTGCAGTACCGGAGACTACCTATGGCCAGGAGTGGCGCTGTGTGTTCCACTTATGAGCTATAATGGGCAATGCAAGACACAGCGCCACTCCTGGCCATAGGTAGTCTCCGGTACTGCAGCTCTGACCATTTACTTTCATCAGTTTGAGCTGCAGTACCGGACACAACCTATGGCCAGGAGTGGCGCTGTGTGTTGCACTGCCCATTATAGCTCATAATCAGTGTAACACAGCGCCACTCTTGGCCATCGGTTTGAGCTGCAGTACTGGAGACAACCTATGAAAGTAAATGGTCAGATCTGCAGTACCAGAGACAACCTATGGCTAGGAGTGGCGCTGTGCATTACACTGATTATGAGCTATAATGGGCAATGCAACACACAGCGCCACTCCTGGCCATAGGCAGACTCCGGTACTGCAACTCAGTCCATTTACTTTCATTGGTCTGAGCTGCAGTACCAGAGACAACCTATGGGCAGGAGTGGCGCTGTGTGTTCCACAGATTGTGAGTTATAATGGGCATTGCAACACACAGCGCCACTCCTGGCCATGAACTGCAGTACCTGACACCATATGGCAGCGTTGTGTGTTGCATTGCCCATTATAGCTCATAATCAGTGGAGCACACAGCGCCACTCCTGGCCATAGGTTGTCTCCAGTACTGCAGCTCTGACCATTTACTTTCATCGGTCTGAGCTGCAGTATCAGACAAGGCCTATATTCAGTAGTGGCGCTGTGTGTTGCATTGGTCATTATAGCTCATAAGTGGAACACACAGCGCCACTCCTGGCCATAGGCAGTGTCCGGTACTGCAGCTCAGAAATGAAAGTGACTGGTCACAGCTACAATAACTATAAAAGAATCCAGGGACCCTCTAGACTGAGGTCTTCTAGAAATGCAGCCGTGTTTGCTCACCTCGGTCCGGATGGTGCGGCTGCCCTGCCCTGGACACGTGTTTAGGTAATGGCTGAATAAGACGCTGGGGTCTTCTACGTCCAGGTTCTGGTCACTGTCCACGCTCGCCTCCAGGCCTTGGAGACCCCCAAACACAACCAACGCATTTCTGACAACATGTAAAAAGATAAACGTCACTATGGAAAATACAAACTAAGAGTGGTTAAAATTAAAGGGGCACTTTCTGCAGGACCCGAGGGGCACAGAAGAAAGAACCGCAGGGTCCTACATCAACCCCGGACACAGCCCAAGCACAGAGGTATAATAACTGCAGTATGGAGTCAGGTCAGAATGTGATGGGGGCACCCGAAGATCCCCCCCCTTCAAATAAAGGCTCCGATGCTAACCGAAAGCCCGGCAGGGTCGCCTCCTCCACGCTGCGCCCTCGTTCTGACGTTCCGATGGTAAGATCATAGCCGTCCTTAAAGGGGCACTCTGTGAAAACCGCACCTAAAATACAGAGGTGATTGCAAGCAGCAGTCCATGGCACCGACACAAGGCAAGAACAGAGGTGATTGCAAGCAACGGTCCGTGGCACCGACACAAGGCAAGAACAGAGGTGATTGCAAGCAGCGGTCCGTGGCACCGACACAAGGCAAGAACAGAGGTGATTGCAAGCAGCGGTCCGTGGCACCGACACAAGGCAAGAACAGAGGTGATTGCAAGCAGCGGTCCGTGGCACCGACACAAGGCAAGAACAGAGGTGATTGCAAGCAGCGGTCCGTGACACCGACACAAGGCAAGAACAGAGGTGGATCCTGAGACTCACTGAGGCACGAGGCCAGCCGCACCCGGTACCCCCAGTATATGCCGTCCTCCGTCCTCGGCTGCTGCGGAGACACCACCAGTCCTCTTCTCACTTTTGGATCTGGAAATAGAGGACATACATGTAATCTGCCGGATGTAGAATGCGTTAGTGAGGGTCCCCAATGTGCAACTCCTTCCCGAGAAGCCCCCTGTACACAGACAGGGCAGAATATTTATTAAAGAGGTTGCCCGGGGAGGAGAAGTCATCATCTATCCAGCAGTCGGACCCCCTCCAGTATAAAAGCCCTCCCCTATCCAGCAGTCGGACCCCCTCCAGTATAAAAGCCCTCCCCTATCCAGCAGTCGGACCCCCTCCAGTATAAAAGCCCTCCCCTATCCAGCACTCGGAACCCTCCAGTATTAGGCTATGTGCCCACAGGAGCTTGTTTGTGCAGATTTTGCCGCGGAAAACCTGCGGATTTTTCTGGATTTTCCAGATAAATCCGCAGGTTTTAGCATGTACAGTCACTCCCCATGTTATCCTATGGGACATGGGGAGTGCTGTGTCCACGCTGCGGAAAGTGCGGCTGATGTCGGCATCCGCATGTATAATTGCATGTCAACTATTCATGCAGAATTACCTGCGGATGTCCCAGCCCTCCGCTATGGAGAATAGAGGCCGGGACGTCCGCAGTTAAGCCGCATGAATGTCCACATGTTTCCCGCAGCTATTCCGCTGTAATCTAGCAGGTAAAAATAGCTGTGGACGCCAGCGGGCAGCTGCGGGAAACATGCGCTCGTACCTGCGGATACATCCGCAGGTACGAGCGCCCGTGGGCACATAGCCTAAAAGTCCTCCCCTATCCAGCAGTCGGACCCCCTCCAGTATAAAAGTCATCCCATATCCAGCAGTCGGACCCCCTCCAGTATAAAAGTCATCCCATATCCAGCAGTCAGACCCCCTCCAGTATAAAAGTCCTCCCCTATCCAGCAGTCGGACCCCCTCCAGTATAAAAGTCATCCCATATCCAGCAGTCGGACCCCCTCCAGTATAAAAGTCATCCCATATCCAGCAGTCAGACCCCCTCCAGTATAAAAGTCATCCCCTATCCAGCGGTCGGACCCCTCCAGTATAAAAGCCCTCCCCTATCCAGCGGTCAGAACCCCTCCAGTATAAAAGTCATCCCGTATCCAGCAGTCAGACCCCCTCCAGTATAAAAGTCATCCCGTATCCAGCAGTCGGACCCCCTCCAGTATAAAAGTCATCCCCTATCCAGCGGTCGGACCCCCTCCAGTATAAAAGTCATCCCCTATCCAGCAGTCGGACCCCCTCCAGTATAAAAGTCATCCCATATCCAGCGGTCAGACCCCCTCCAGTATAAAAGCCCTCCCCTATCCAGCAGTCGGACCCCCTCCAGTATAAAAGCCCTCCCCTATCCAGCAGTCGGACCCCCTCCAGTATAAAAGCCCTCCCCTATCCAGCAGTCGGACCCCCTCCAGTATAAAAGTCATCCTCTATCCAGCAGTCGGACCCCCTCCAGTATAAAAGCCCTCCCCTATCCAGCAGTCGGACCCCCTCCAGTATAAAAGTCATCCCGTATCCAGCAGTCAGACCCCCTCCAGTATAAAAGTCATCCCGTATCCAGCAGTCGGACCCCCTCCAGTATAAAAGTCATCCCGTATCCAGCAGTCGGACCCCCTCCAGTATAAAAGTCATCCCCTATCCAGCGGTCAGACCCCCTCCAGTATAAAAGTCATCCCATATCCAGCAGTCAGACCCCCTCCAGTATAAAAGTCATCATCTATCCAGCGGTCAGACCCCCTCCAGTATAAAAGTCATCCCCTATCCAGCGGTCAGACCCCCTCCAGTATAAAAGTCATCCCCTATCCAGCGGTCAGACCCCCTCCAGTATAAAAGCCCTCCCCTATCCAGCAGTCGGACCCCCTCCAGTATAAAAGTCATCCCCTATCCAGCGGTCAGACCCCCTCCAGTATAAAAGTCATCCCCTATCCAGCGGTCAGACCCCCTCCAGTATAAAAGCCCTCCCCTATCCAGCAGTCGGACCCCCTCCAGTATAAAAGCCCTCCCATATCCAGCAGTCGGACCCCCTCCAGTATAAAAGTCATCATCTATCCAGCAGTCGGACCCCCTCCAGTATAAAAGCCCTCCCCTATCCAGCAGTCGGACCCCCTCCAGTATAAAAGCCCTCCCCTATCCAGCAGTCGGACCCCCTCCAGTATAAAAGTCATCCTCTATCCAGCAGTCGGACCCCCTCCAGTATAAAAGCCCTCCCCTATCCAGCAGTCGGACCCCCTCCAGTATAAAAGTCATCCCGTATCCAGCAGTCGGACCCCCTCCAGTATAAAAGTCATCCCCTATCCAGCAGTCAGACCCCCTCCAGTATAAAAGTCATCCCGTATCCAGCAGTCGGACCCCCTCCAGTATAAAAGTCATCCCGTATCCAGCAGTCGGACCCCCTCCAGTATAAAAGTCCTCCCCTATCCAGCGGTCAGACCCCCTCCAGTATAAAAGTCATCCCATATCCAGCAGTCAGACCCCCTCCAGTATAAAAGTCATCATCTATCCAGCGGTCAGACCCCCTCCAGTATAAAAGTCCTCTCCTATCCAGCGGTCAGACCCCCTCCAGTATAAAAGTCATCTCCTATCCAGCAGTCGGACCCCCTCCAGTATAAAAGTCATCCCCTATCCAGCGGTCAGACCCCCTCCAGTATAAAAGTCATCCCATATCCAGCAGTCAGACCCCCTCCAGTATAAAAGTCATCCCCTATCCAGCAGTCGGACCCCCTCCAGTATAAAAGTCATCCCCTATCCAGCGGTCGGACCCCCTCCAGTATAAAAGTCATCCCGTATCCAGCAGTCAGACCCCCTCCAGTATAAAAGTCATCCCCTATCCAGCAGTCAGACCCCCTCCAGTATAAAAGTCATCCCATATCCAGCAGTCAGACCCCCTCCAGTATAAAAGTCATCCCGTATCCAGCAGTCAGACCCCCTCCAGTATAAAAGTCATCCCATATCCAGCGGTCAGACCCCCTCCAGTATAAAAGTCATCCCGTATCCAGCAGTCGGACCCCCTCCAGTATAAAAGTCATCCCATATCCAGCAGTCAGACCCCCTCCAGTATAAAAGTCATCATCTATCCAGCGGTCGGACCCCTCCAGTATAAAAGCCCTCCCCTATCCAGCGGTCAGACCCCCTCCAGTATAAAAGTCATCCCGTATCCAGCAGTCAGACCCCCTCCAGTATAAAAGTCATCCCGTATCCAGCAGTCGGACCCCCTCCAGTATAAAAGTCATCCCCTATCCAGCGGTCGGACCCCCTCCAGTATAAAAGTCATCCCCTATCCAGCAGTCGGACCCCCTCCAGTATAAAAGTCATCCCATATCCAGCGGTCAGACCCCCTCCAGTATAAAAGCCCTCCCCTATCCAGCAGTCGGACCCCCTCCAGTATAAAAGTCATCATCTATCCAGCGGTCAGACCCCCTCCAGTATAAAAGTCATCATCTATCCAGCGGTCAGACCCCCTCCAGTATAAAAGTCCTCCCCTATCCAGCAGTCGGACCCCCTCCAGTATAAAAGTCATCATCAATCCAGCGGTCAGACCCCCTCCAGTATAAAAGTCCTCCCCTATCCAGCAGTCGGACCCCCTCCAGTATAAAAGTCATCCCCTATCCAGCAGTCGGACCCCCTCCAGTATAAAAGTCATCCCATATCCAGCGGTCAGACCCCCTCCAGTATAAAAGCCCTCCCCTATCCAGCAGTCGGACCCCCTCCAGTATAAAAGTCATCCCGTATCCAGCAGTCAGACCCCCTCCAGTATAAAAGTCATCATCTATCCAGCGGTCGGACCCCTCCAGTATAATAGTCCTCTCCTATCCAGCAGTCGGACCCCCTCCAGTATAAAAGCCCTCCCCTATCCAGCGGTCAGACCCCCTCCAGTATAAAAGTCATCATCTATCCAGCGGTCAGACCCCCTCCAGTATAAAAGTCATCCCATATCCAGCAGTCGGACCCCCTCCAGTATAAAAGCCCTCCCCTATCCAGCAGTCGGACCCCCTCCAGTATAAAAGTCATCATCAATCCAGCGGTCAGACCCCCTCCAGTATAAAAGTCATCATCTATCCAGCGGTCGGACCCCCTCCAGTATAAAAGCCCTCCCCTATCCAGCAGTCGGACCCCTCCAGTATAAAAGTCATCATCTATCCAGCAGTTGGACCCCCTCCAGTATAAAAGTCATCCCATATTCAGCAGTCAGACCCCCTCCAGTATAAAAGTCATCATCTATCCAGCAGTCGGACCCCCTCCAGTATAAAAGTCATCCCCTATCCAGCAGTCAGACCCCCTCCAGTATAAAAGTCCTCTCCTATCCAGCAGTCGGACCCCCCTCCAGTATAAAAGCCCTCCCCTATCCAGCAGTCTGACCCCCTCCAGTATAAAAGTCATCATCTATCCAGCAGTCGGACCCCCTCCAGTATAAAAGTCATCCCCTATCCAGCAGTCAGACCCCCTCCAGTATAAAAGTCCTCTCCTATCCAGCAGTCGGACCCCCCTCCAGTATAAAAGCCCTCCCCTATCCAGCAGTCTGACCCCCTCCAGTATAAAAGTCATCCTCTATCCAGCGGTCGGACCCCCTCCAGTATAAAAGTCATCCCCTATCCAGCGGTCGGACCCCCTCCAGTATAAAAGTCATCCCCTATCCAGCAGTCGGACCCCCTCCAGTATAAAAGCCCTCCCCTATCCAGCGGTCAGACCCCCTCCAGTATAAAAGTCATCCCCTATCCAGCAGTCGGACCCCCTCCAGTATAAAAGCCCTCCCCTATCCAGCGGTCAGACCCCCTCCAGTATAAAAGTCCTCCCCTATCCAGCGGTCAGACCCCCTCCAGTATAAAAGCCCTCCCCTATCCAGCAGTCGGACCCCCTCCAGTATAAAAGCCCTCCCCTATCCAGTGGTCGGACCCCCTCCAGTATAAAAGCCCTCCCCTATCCAGCGGTCGGACCCCCCTCCAGTATAAAAGCCCTCCCCTATCCAGCGGTCGGACCCCCCTCCAGTATAAAAGCCCTCCCCTATCCAGCGGTCGGACCCCATCCAGTATAAAAGTCATCTCCTATCCAGCGGTCGGACCCCTCCAGTATAAAAGTCATCTCCTATCCCCAATTTCTAGATCGGCATGGAGGGATCCGACTGCTGAATAGGACAACCCCTTTAACCCCTTTATTAAAGGTGATGTACAGCACTGCTCACTTTCGAGGGGCGGACGTGTCTGCACATACTGGTGGGACGCATGCACGAGTCACTGGAGCGCTGACCTCCGGATTTGGGTGTAAGCGTTGGTAAGGAGCCCCCTCTGGTTAAAGGGGTTGTCCATTATTAGAATAGCGCCCCCATTAGCACTGGGCAGTGTCTGGTACTGCAACTCTTCTCCCAATAATGAGGGTAACGGGAGGAGGACGTGACCTCCTTCCTCCTGGTGATGGTTCGGTGCCGCCCCAGGTGTGACAGGTAATAGGATCTGATATTCGGGGGCCGGTGACCACTTACCGGGCTTCTCGGTTTGCATCTGCACGGTGACTCGGAGCCCGGTTTGGAGCCGCTTGTCGATCTGCACCTCCTACAAGGATAGGATAAATGACGGCTCCGACCAGACTAATCCTATCCCCCCTTTACTAGGCGTCCTGTACCTGCCGCATCCCACAGTCCACGAACGAGCCCCGGCCGGCCTTGGTGGGTCGATCGGTGACTACTCCTTCCCGGTACTTAGACGCCTCGTCCATCCTCACATGGTGGGGACTGTCCAGAGGATTGAGGAGCCCTAGAAAGGGTTAACACAAAATATATGACGCCGGCGCGGCCAATGCCTCACACCCCGACCCCGGTATCGTCCGGATATCGTGTCACTACCTGCAAACAGCAGATCCGGGTGTTTGGGGAAGAAGGATTTTCTCAAATACCTACAAAAGAAAAGAGGAGCAAGTGAGCGTACTGATGGCGGCAAGACGGGCGGCTGTCAGTGTACACCAGCTGATTGCAAAAGTATTCAACCCTCCATGCTGTGACAGCTCCAAACTTACACAGTAAAGGGAATCTGTCACCAGGTGTTTACTCCCCCATCTGTAGAGACAGAGACCTGATTCCAGCAATGTGTCACTTACTGGGCTGTTTGCTGTCATTTTGATAAGATCCCTGTTTTCTCTACTGCAGATCTAGCAGTTATACAGAGCTCATGAATATACTGGACTACCTGCAGCAGCCAAGTAGTCCTGTAATGATAAAATCACTGTTTAATCAGCAGGAGGTTATCAAAACTGCACTAAGCAACCCAGTAAGTGAAACACTGCTGGAATCAGGATCTCTGCCCCTACATTATGCTGTTCTCAGATTAGGAGGCAAAAACCTGCTGAGATTCCCTTTATGGCTGCTGCTTTTATATAAATACTAATCTGAAGGGTTTGAACACTTTTGCAAAGCACTATATGCTGCTGCTAGTGGTTGGTCGATTTGCAGTTCCCTACGTGACGGCATCCGCTGCTCTTCTTTTGATTTGCCGGCCTGGTGCAACATCATTGTTAGGGTGACGCATATTTGATGTGGTGCCAAAGCCAGTAATCGCACGGAGAGCCGGATTACCGATGTGGCCGATGAATTGGGTACGGCGGGGGTCGGGAATCTTTTTGGCTGAGAGCCATGAACGCCACATATTATAAAATGTAAAAGTCTGTGAGAGCCATATTCACCGGGGGAAAGGGGGGGGGGGGTGTCGCGGCTCAAGAGGGTGAGTGTGTGGAGGCGACACTGCTGCGAGGGGTGTCATGGCGGCAGGCGCCAGTCATCTGCCGGCGGGCTGCTTTAAATCTCCCACAGTTGACAAGATCGATTTCAAGAAAATGGCCGCGGTGCGTGAGCAGATCGACGCGATGGACTTCGAGAAAATGGCCGCAGAGTCCTATCTGCCCATGCACCGCCTCCACGGCCATTTTCTTGAAGTCGATCTCATCAATTACGGGAGATTCAAAGCAGTCCGTAGTCCGCAAGCTACTGCAGGCTCGCCGCCTCGACACCCCACAAGCCCCCAGTATCACCGACCCTGCGCCACCACAATGCCATATGCGGTTTGTAAGATGCACCCCCAATTTTCCCCAGTTTTGGGGGGAAAAGAAGGGCGTCTTACAAACCGGAAAATATGGGTTTTTTGTTTTTTTATTAAAGGTATGTCTGCGAGACAGATGCAGCCATCAAGAGAGCCACACCCGGCTCGCAGCCCTATATTCCCGACCCCTGGGGTACGGCGTGTCGATGTGCACACACCCGGCTCGCAGCCCTATATTCCCGACCCCTGGGGTACAGCGTGTCGATTTGCACACACCCGGCTCGCGGCCCTATATTCCCGACCCCTGGGGTACGGCGTGTCGATTTGCACACACCCGGCTCGCAGCCCTATATTCCCGACCCCTGGGGTACGGCGTGTCGATTTGCACGCACCCGGCTCGCAGCCCTATATTCCCGACCCCTGGGGTACGGCGTGTCGATATGCACACACCCGGCTCGCAGCCCTATATTCCCGACCCCTGGGGTACAGCGTGTCGATTTGCACACACCCGGCTCGCAGCCCTATATTCCCGACCCCTGGGGTACAGCGTGTCGATTTGCACACACCCGGCTCACGGCCCTATATTCCCGACCCCTGGGGTACGGCGTGTCGATTTGCACACACCCGGCTCGCGGCCCTATATTCCCGACCCCTGGGGTACGGCGTGTCGATTTGCACACACCCGGCTCGCAGCCCTATATTCCCGACCCCTGGGGTACGGCGTGTCGATTTGCACACACCCGGCTCGCGGCCCTATATTCCCGACCCTGGGGTACAGCGTGTCGATGTGCACACACCCGGCTCGCAGCCCTATATTCCCGACCCCTGGGGTACGGCGTATAGATTTGCACACACCCGGCTCGCAGCCCTATATTCCTGACCCCTGGGGTACGGCGTATCGATCTGCACACACCCGGCTCGCAGCCCTATATTCCTGACCCTGGGGTACAGCGTGTTGATGTGCACACACCCGGCTCGCAGCCCTATATTCCCGACCCCTGGGGTACAGCGTGTCGATGTACACACACCCGGCTCGCAGCCCTATATTCCCGACCCCTGGGGTACGGCGTGTCGATGTGCACACACCCGGCTCGCAGCCCTATATTCCCGACCCCTGGGGTACGGCGTGTTGATTTGCACACACCCGGCTCGCAGCCCTATATTCCCGACCCCTGGGGTACGGCGTGTCGATTTGCACACACCCGGCTCGCAGCCCTATATTCCCGACCCCTGGGGTACGACGTGTCGATTTGCACACACCCGGCTCGCAGCCCTATATTCCCGACCCCTGGGGTACGGCGTGTCGATTTGCACACACCCGGCTCGCAGCCCTATATTCCCGACCCCTGGGGTACGGCGTGTCGATGTGCACACACCCGGCTCGCAGCCCTATATTCCCGACCCCTGGGGTACGGCGTGTCGATGTGCACACACCCGGCTCGCAGCCCTATATTCCCGACCCCTGGGGTACGGCGTGTCGATGTGCACACACCCGGCTCGCAGCCCTATATTCCCGACCCCTGGGGTACGGCGTGTCCATTTGCACACACCCGGCTCGCAGCCCTATATTCCCGACCCCTGGGGTACGGCGTGTCCATTTGCACACACCCGGCTCGCAGCCCTATATTCCCGACCCCTGGGGTACGGCGTGTCGATTTGCACACACCCGGCTCGCAGCCCTATATTCCCGACCCCTGGGGTACGGCGTGTCGATTTGCACACACCCGGCTCGCAGCCCTATATTCCCGACCCCTGGGGTACGGCGTGTCGATCTGCACACACCCGGCTCGCAGCCCTATATTCCCGACCCCTGGGGTACGGCGTGTCGATTTGCACACACCCGGCTCGCAGCCCTATATTCCCGACCCCTGGGGTACGGCGTGTCGATTTGCACACACCCGGCTCGCAGCCCTATATTCCCGACCCCTGGGGTACGGCGTGTCGATTTGCACACACCCGGCTCGCAGCCCTATATTCCCGACCCCTGGGGTACGGCGTGTCGATTTGCACACACCCGGCTCGCAGCCCTATATTCCCGACCCCTGGGGTACGGCGTGTCGATTTGCACACACCCGGCTCGCAGCCCTATATTCCCGACCCCTGGGGTACAGCGTGTTGATTTGCACACACCCGGCTCGCAGCTCTATATTCCCGACCCCTGGGGTACGGCGTGTCGATGTGCACACACCCGGCTCGCAGCCCTATATTCCCGACCCCTGGGGTACAGCGTGTCGATGTGCACACACCCGGCTGGCGGCCCTATATTCCCGACCCCTGGGGTACGGCGTGTCGATGTGCACACACCCGGCTCGCAGCCCTATATTCCCGACCCCTGGGGTACAGCGTGTCGATTTGCACACACCCGGCTCGCAGCCCTATATTCCCGACCCCTGGGGTACGGCGTGTCGATGTGCACACACCCGGCTGGCGGCCCTATATTCCCGACCCCTGGGGTACGGCGTGTCGATGTGCACACACCCGGCTCGCAGCCCTATATTCCCGACCCCTGGGGTACGGCGTGTCGATTTGCACACACCCGGCTCGCAGCCCTATATTCCCGACCCCTGGGGTACGGCGTGTCGATTTGCACGCACCCGGCTCGCAGCCCTATATTCCCGACCCCTGGGGTACGGCGTGTCGATGTGCACACACCCGGCTCGCAGCCCTATATTCCCGACCCCTGGGGTACGGCGTGTCGATGTGCACACACCCGGCTCGCAGCCCTATATTCCCGACCCCTGGGGTACGGCGTGTCGATGTGCACACACCCGGCTCGCAGCCCTATATTCCCGACCCCTGGGGTACGGCGTGTCCATTTGCACACACCCGGCTCGCAGCCCTATATTCCCGACCCCTGGGGTACGGCGTGTCCATTTGCACACACCCGGCTCGCAGCCCTATATTCCCGACCCCTGGGGTACGGCGTGTCGATGTGCACACACCCGGCTCGCAGCCCTATATTCCCAGCCCCTGGGGTACGGCGTGTCGATGTGCACACACCCGGCTGGCAGCCCTATATTCCCGACCCCTGGGGTACGGCGTGTCGATTTGCACGCACCCGGCTCGCAGCCCTATATTCCCGACCCCTGGGGTACGGCGTGTCGATGTGCACGCACCCGGCTCGCAGCCCTATATTCCCGACCCCTGGGGTACGGCGTGTCGATGTGCACACACCTTAGGACAGCGCTCTGTACTCACTGTGGACACTCCAGGTACTGCAGCAGTCGCGCCATCTGCACACACCCGTGGCCTTTTTTCCAGACCCCGTCGAACTCTCCCTCCACGCTTCTGTAATTCAGAGAGAACATATGGCATTAATCACGGACGGCCGCCATCGCTCGCTGTCACCTGCGCGGTACGTACGTCGCTCCTTCTCCGGTCTCATCAAATACCACTATCTCATCCACACGAAAAATGGCGCAGGCCCGTGCGATCTGTCCGGCCAGGTACGTGCGCAGCTCCGGGGACTGGGCATTGTCCATGATGGAGCCGGGTAATGCCACACTCACCGTGTACGGGCGACCTGAGGGGGAGACAATGAAGGGCGCCATCATCAGCCCTGACCCCCGCGGACGCTTACACACCACAACTCCCAGCATGCGCTCAGCCCTCTGACCGTACCCTGTGATTCCCGCTTCCTTTTCTTCACCCGTTTCGGTGTTTTGTCCTCTCCCGGTTTCGGTCCCTGCATCTTCTCCAACCTTTTTAACAACTTTTGCTCCTTCCATTTTTTTAGCTGCTCTTTTTCTGCAATTTGCAAAGGTTTTCAGGTTGTTAGTATTCATAAAAAGGGACGAGGGGGAGGCGACCCACAAAAAGGGACGAGGGGGCGAGGCGACCCACAAAAAGGGACGAGGGGGCGAGGCGAGCCACAAAAAGGGACGAGGGGGCGGGGCAACCCACAAAAAGGGACGA
Source organism: Anomaloglossus baeobatrachus (assembly GCF_048569485.1). NCBI lineage: Eukaryota > Metazoa > Chordata > Amphibia > Anura > Aromobatidae > Anomaloglossus > Anomaloglossus baeobatrachus. The sequence continues at coordinate 230,961,988 of NC_134361.1, forward strand.
GGGGGCGGGGCAACCCACAAAAAGGGACGAGGGGGCGGGGCAACCCACAAAAAGGGACGAGGGGGCGGGGCAACCCACAAAAAGGGACGAGGGGGCGGGGCGACCCACAAAAAGGGACGAGGGGGCGGGGCGACCCACAAAAAGGGACGAGGGGGAGGCGACCCACAAAAGGGACGAGGGGGAGGCGACCCACAAAAGGGACGCAGCTTACTTTCTGCATTATACTTTCTCCAGTCTATTTTCTCCTCAGATTCCTGGAAAAGACAAAAAGAATTATTATCAGGAGCCAGAGCCAAGGGGAAGGTTTTATAAAGGTCCGAGCAAGGCAAAAAGTCACAGACAAATCAGAGAGAAAATCCCTGGAGCAGAGCGCTGAACTCGGCCATCTCCATCAGCCCCAAGGACAAGGAATGGAGCGAACGCTTAGTGCAAGTGTGATCATCGCCCTATCCACATTACGTCCCTGAGATCAGGGGGTCCCGGAGACCACCTGCAGACACATGAGAAATGCTCTTCAGTCTGCAGAACCGTCCACAATTGCTCCTACACTTTGTGCTCAGGTCCTCGCCATGTAAGATGGACTTTGCCGTCAGTCACAGCCAAAGGCTGGAGACCGGGGTGGCCCAAACACCTCACAGCTGAGGGCTCCGTCTAGACTAGATGATCCTCCATTCATCCGTGAAAAATGGTGCCGGTACCGCCTGATTTCTGGACCGGCCGGCGGTCTCCTGACCCGACCTTCACAACCCTACAGGTGTATATGAGTCCAGAGTCCAGGCCAGGAGACCGCCGGCCGGCACACACAGCACAGCCGCTTCTGGACTGCGGTAATTGGTGCCCGATTGATGGAAGCGCCGTCACCACCACCACAGGGGATTGTCCCGGACCCCCGAATAACGGCTGCTCCAGGCAGTGGCTCATACTCACAGCTGAGGGTTTGCTACACTGGCCGGGCAGATCTACTACACTTACAGGGATTGTAATGGGACCAAAGTGAAGGGACAATATACACCACATAAGGCCCTGTGCACACACTGCTTTTTTCGTGCGCTTCTTTTCTACATATAAAATAAGTATGTTTTGGCAGAAAAAAATGCAGAAAAAAACCCCACGCATTTTTTATTGCATTTGCACGTTTTTTCCTGCTTCTTTGTGCCTTGGAGTCATGGGGATCGCGGGGTCTCCGGCTGATGTCGCTCTCTCTGCTCGGAGCGGGGCCCGCTCTACTACCGGCAGTTTAACCCTCTGAATGCTGCGATCAGTGCGATTGGAGCATTCAGGAGGCAGGGCGAGGGATCACTTACCCCTCCCTGGTGATCGGGTCTCTAATGTGATCACTGCCATGATAACCCTGGACTGTAAACACCATGATGACCCCGGTTACTGAGCTACGGAGAGCCTCACACACCACACCGTATGCTGGATGCACGGTGTGAGGCAAAGTGCTGCGCTATAATCCCCTGTAGTGATGAAGCTGTGCAGCGGATTATAGAAACGCAGGAAATAAATGCAGAACAATTGACACGCTGCAACAAAATCTGCAAGGAAAAAAGAAGCAGCGTGTGCACAGCGAGGCAGGATTCTCAGACTCGGGATGATTTTGATTAAAATAAGCCGCGTGGGCACAGCCTGAATAATCAGGGAGACCTGCTGGATTGATGCTGGTCCTCGGTGTTGCCCCCTGCTGGTCTCCTTGCTCCTTCCGGTAGGGGGCATCACGTGATCGCTGCAGCCGACCCATAATCCTGATCCGCTGCAGCCGACCCATAATCCTGATCCGCTGCAGCCGACTCATAATCCTGATCCGCTGCAGCCGACCCATAATCCTGATCCGCTGCAGCCAACCCATAATCCTGATCCGCTGCAGCCGACACATAATCCTGATCCGCTGCAGCCCATCCATAATCCTGATCCGCTGCAGCCCATCCATAATCCTGATCCGCTGCAGCCGACCCATAATCCTGATCCGCTGCAGCCGACCCATAATCCTGATCCGCTGCAGCCGACCCATAATCCTGATCCGCTGCAGCCGACCCATAATCCTGATCCGCTGCAGCCGACCCATAATCCTGATCCGCTGCAGCCGACCCATAATCCTGATCCGCTGCAGCCGACCCATAATCCTGATCCGCTGCAGCCGACCCATAATCCTGATCCGCTGCAGCCGACCCATAATCCTGATCCGCTGCAGCCGACCCATAATCCTGATCCGCTGCAGCCGACCCATAATCCTGATCCGCTGCAGCCAACCCATAATCCTGATCCGCTGCAGCCCATCCATAATCCTGATCCGCTGCAGCATTCAAATATTGTCCAAATCAGAAAACAAGCTTTGTTTTGGCTCGGACGGGACATGAAGGCTGCAGCCGTTCAGGACCACTGATTGTCTGCAGCGGTCCTGTGATTCTCCACCTGAAGATGCAGCAAGCAGACCGGTGGGATGGGGTCTGTGCAGTGAGTATGGGGGCCACTTACAATGTCTTTTACAGTAGTGGAGGCCCCTCATGTCACCACCAGAAGCAGTCATGTGATAAATCCTAAACCAAAATGGGGGGGGTATAACGTTGGGACCCCAGAGCATCCCGACTGGAAGGGTGTGAATAAAATGGTAAAACTACCTTTGCTGCTAGGTGACAGGGTGGGCTGGGGACTCCTTTCTATACACTGGGGTTGGGGGGAGGACCCCTTTCTATACACTGGGGACCCCTTTCTATACACTGGGGTTGGGGGGGACCCCTTTCTATACACTGGGGTTGGAAGGGGACCCCTTTCTATACACTGGGGCTGGGGGGGGACCCCTTTCTATACACTGGGGTTGGAAGGGGACCCCTTTCTATACACTGGGGTTGGGGGGGACCCCTTTCTATACACTGGGGTTGGGGGGGGGACCCCTTTCTATACACTGGGGTTGGGGGGGGGACCCCTTTCTATACACTGGGGTTGGGGGGGGGACCCCTTTCTATACACTGGGGTTGGGGGGGACCCCTTTCTATACACTGGGGTTGGGGGGGGACCCCTTTCTATACACTGGGGTTGGGGGGGGGACCCCTTTCTATACACTGGGGTTGGGGGGGTCCCCTTTCTATACACTGGGGTTGGGGGGGTCCCCTTTCTATACACTGGGGTTGGGGGGGGGTCCCCTTTCTATACACTGGGGTTGGGGGGGGTCCCCTTTCTATACACTGGGGTTGGGGGGGGGACCCCTTTCTATACACTGGGGTTGGGTGGGGGACCCCTTTCTATACACTGGGGTTGGGGGGGGACCCCTTTCTATACACTGTGGTTGGGGGGGATTCATTTCTATACACTGGGGTTGGGGGGGGACCCCTTTCTATACACTGTGGTTGGGGGGGGGATTCCTTTCTATACACTGGGGTTGGGGGGGACCCCTTTCTATACACTGGGGTTGGGGGGGACCCCTTTCTATACACTGGGGTTGGGGGGGATTCCTTTCTATACACTGGGGTTGGGGGGGACCCCTTTCTATACGCTGGGGTTGGGGGGACCCCTTTCTATACGCTGGGGTTGGGGGGACCCCTTTCTATACACTGGGGTTGGGGGGACCCCTTTCTATACACTGGGGTTGGGGGGGGAGCCCTTTCTATACACTGGGGTTGGGGGGGAGCCCTTTCTATACACTGGGGTTGGGGGGGACCCCTTTCTATACACTGGGGTTGGGGGGGACCCCTTTCTATACACTGTGGTTGGGGGGATTCCTTTCTATACACTGGGGTTGGGGGGGGACCCCTTTCTATACGCTGGGGTTGGGGGGACCCCTTTCTATACGCTGGGGTTGGGGGGACCCCTTTCTATACACTGGGGTTGGGGGGGGGACCCCTTTCTATACACTGGGGTTGGGGGGGGGGACCCCTTTCTATACACTGTGGTTGGGGGGGGGACCCCTTTCTATACACTGTGGTTGGGGGGGATTCCTATCTATACACTGGGGTTGGGGGGACCCCTTTCTATACACTGGTGGGACTCCTTTCTATACACTGGGGTTGCCCAGACTGGGTACAATGCAGCAAACCCTCAGCAGTGAGATGTGTCAGTTCTGGCTCTATAGGGCGCAGGAGAACTACAAGTACAAGCATTCCCTGCCAAAAACACCAGTAAGGGTAATAGTACACACAGGCTGTGGCTGAACTACAACTCCCAGCATGCACCAATGCTCCCATCCTGCCCCTGGGTATAACGCCTCATACAGGACCCCCTCAGCCCCCCGAGCACATTTCCTGCCGTTACTCATTCCTCCCGGTCTCCTCACCGGCAGCAGCCGCGGCCTCTTCTCCGCCATGTCTGCACCACGTGTGCACAGCACTTCCGCTTTCAAAAGCTTCCCTTAGCAACCGCAGTGTTGTCCGGGCCGCTGCTGCCCTCCTGTGGCCGGCGCCTGGTACTGCAGCCATTCCCAAACACGAGACAGCCCCCAAATCACCTAGACGCCCCCTCTGTGCACAGCCTCGGATGCCCGCACCGATACCTCATATGCGGTGGAAATCTACTGTTTGGGCGCAGGCAGGGCTCTGAAGGGAAGGAGCGCCATTTGAAATTGTCTGGAATCATTAGCGGACGCCATGTCCCGTTTGGAGACCCCCTGATGCGTCTAATCAGTGCAGCTCTCCCACAAATGACCCCATTTTGGAAATTAGACTCCTCAAGGAATGTAGCTAGATGTTTGTTGAGCACCTTGAACCCTAAAGTGCTTCACGGAATTATATAACCTTGAGCCGTGAAAATGAAAAAAATACATTTTTACCACAAAAAAATGTTGCTTTAACTAGTGACCATTGGAAGCTACTGAGGGGCCATAATACAGTGTGGTACTAGTGTGGCAGCCATCATACTGTGTATAGGGGAGGTGTGGGGCCATCATACTATGTATAGGGGAGGTGTGGCGGCCATCATACTGTGTATAGCGGAGCTGTGGGGCCATCATACTGTGTATAGAGGAGCTGTGGGCCCATCATACTGTGTATAGGGGAGGTGTGGGGCCATCATACTATGTATAGGGGAGGTGTGGCGGCCATCATACTGTGTATAGGGGAGCTGTGGGGCCATCATACTGTGTATAGGGGAGCTGTGGGTCCATCATACTGTGTATAGGGGAGGTGTGGGCCCATCATACTGTGTATAGGGGAGCTGTGGGCCCATCATACTGTGTATAGGGGAGCTGTGGCTCATCATACTGTGTATAGAGGAGCTGTGGGCTCATCATACTGTGTATAGGGGAGGTGTGGGGCCATCATACTATGTATAGGGGAGGTGTGGCGGCCATCATACTGTGTATAGGGGAGCTGTGGGGCCATCATACTGTGTATAGGGGAGGTGTGGGGCCATCATACTATGTATAGGGGAGGTGTGGCGGCCATCATACTGTGTATAGGGGAGCTGTGGGGCCATCATACTGTGTATAGGGGAGCTGTGGGCCCATCATACTGTGTATAGGGGAGCTGTGGCTCATCATACTGTGTATAGAGGAGCTGTGGGCTCATCATACTGTGTATAGGGGAGCTGTGGACCCATCATACTGTGTATAGGGAGCTGTGGGGCCATCATACTGTGTATAGAGGAGCTGTGGACCCATCATACTGTGTATAGGGAGCTATGAGCCCATCATACTGTGTATAGGGGAGCTGTGGGGCCATCATACTGTGTATAGAGGAGTTGTGGGCCCATCATACTGTGTATAGGGGAGCTGTGGGCCCATCATACTGTGTATAGGGAGCTGTGGGCCCATCATACTGTGTATAGGGAGCTGTGGGGTCATCATACTGTGTATAGGGGAGTTGTGGAGACATCATACTGCGTATAGAGGAGCTGTGGGCCCATCATACTGTGTATAGGGGTGCTGTGGGGCCATCATACTGTGTATAGAGGAGCTGTGGACCCATCATACTGTGTATAGGGGAGCTGTGGAGACATCATACTGTGTATAGGGGAGCTGTGGAGACATCATACTGTGTATAGAGGAGCTGTGGGCCCATCATACTGTGTATAGAGGAGCTGTGGACCCATCATACTGTGTATAGGGGAGCTGTGGAGACATCATACTGTGTATAGGGGAGCTGTGGAGACATCATACTGTGTATAGAGGAGTTGTGGGCCCATCATACTGTGTATAGGGGAGCTGTGGAGACATCATACTGTGTATAGGGGAGCTGTGGGCCCATCATACTGTGTATAGGGGAGCTGTGGGCCCATCATACTGTGTATAGGGGAGCTGTGGAGACATCATACTGTGTATAGGGGAGCTGTGGAGACATCATACTGTGTATAGAGGAGCTGTGGGCCATCATACTGTGTATAGAGGAGTTGTGGGCCCATCATACTGTGTATAGGGGAGCTATAAGACCATCATAATGTGTATAGGGAGCTGTGGGGACATCATACTGTGTATAGAGGAGCTGTGGACCCATCACACTGTGTATAGGGGAGCTGTGGAGACATCATACTGTGTATAGAGGAGCTGTGGGCCCATCATACTGTGTATAGAGGAGCTGTGGACCCATCACACTGTGTATAGGGGAGCTGTGGAGACATCATACTGTGTATAGGGGAGCTGTGGGGCCATCATACTGTGTATAGAGGAGCTGTGGACCCATCATACTGTGTATAGGGGAGCTGTGGGGCCATCATACTGTGTATAGAGGAGCTGTGGACCCATCATACTGTGTATAGGGGAGCTGTGGGCACATCATACTGTGTATAGAGGAGTTGTGGACCCATCATACTGTGTATAGGGGAGCTGTGGGGCCATCATACTGTGTATAGAGGAGCTGTGGACCCATCATACTGTGTATAGGGGAGCTGTGGGCACATCATACTGTGTATAGGGGAGCTGTGGGCCCATTATACTGTGTATAGGGGAGCTGTGGGCACATCATACTGTGTATAGAGGAGTTGTGGACCCATCATACTGTGTATAGGGGAGCTGTGGACCCATCATACTGTGTATAGGGAGCTGTGGGGCCATCATACTGTGTATAGAGGAGTTGTGGACCCATCATACTGTGTATAGGGGAGCTGTGGGGCCATCATACTGTGTATAGAGGAGCTGTGGACCCATCATACTGTGTATAGGGAGCTGTGGACCCATCATACTGTGTATAGGGAGCTGTGGGGCCATCATACTGTGTATAGAGGAGCTGTGGACCCATCATACTGTGTATAGGGAGCTGTGGACCCATCATACTGTGTATAGGGAGCTGTGGACCCATCATACTGTGTATAGGGGAGCTGTGGGCCCATCATACTGTGTATAGGGGAGGTGTGGGCCCATCATACTGTGTATAGGGAGCTGTGGACCCATCATACTGTGTATAGGGGAGCTGTGGGGCCATCATACTGTGTATAGGGGAGGTGTGGGCCCATCATACTGTGTATAGGGGAGGTGTGGGCCCATCATACTGTGTATAGGGGAGCTGTGGGCCCATCATACTGTGTATAGGGGAGGTGTGGGCCCATCATACTGTGTATAGGGAGCTGTGGACCCATCATACTGTGTATAGGGGAGCTGTGGGCCCATCATACTGTGTATAGGGAGCTGTGGACCCATCATACTGTGTATAGGGGAGCTGTGGGGCCATCATACTGTGTATAGGGGAGCTATGAGCCCATCATACTGTGTATAGGGGAGCTGTGGGGCCATCATACTGTGTATAGGGGAGCTATGAGCCCATCATACTGTGTATAGGGAGCTGTGGACCCATCATACTGTGTATAGGGAGCTGTGGACCCATCATACTGTGTATAGGGGATCTGTGGGGCCATCATACTGTGTATAGGGAGCTGTGGACCCATCATACTGTGTATAGGGGAGCTGTGGGGCCATCATACTGTGTATAGGGGAGGTGTGGGCCCATCATACTGTGTATAGGGGAGGTGTGGAGCCATCATACTGTGTATAGGGGAGGTGTGAGGCCATCATACTGTGTATAGGGGAGGTGTGAGGCCATCATACTGTGTATAGGGGAGGTGTGGAGCCATCATACTGTGTATAGGGGAGGTGTGGGCCCATCATACTGTGTATAGGGGAGGTGTGGGCCATCATACTGTGTATAGAGGAGGTGTGGGCCATCATACAGTGTATAGAGGAGGTGTGGGCCCATCATACAGTGTATAGGGGAGCTGTGGGCCCATCATACTGTATATTGGGGAGGTGTGGGCCCATCATACTGTGTATAGGGGAGGTGTGGGGCCATCATACTGTGTATAGGGGAGGTGTGGGGCCATCATACTGTGTATAGAGGAGGTGTGGAGCCATCATACTGTGTATAGGGGAGCTGTGGGGCCATCATACTGTGTATAGTGGAGCTGTGGGCCCATCATACTGTGTATAGAGGAGCTGTGGACCCATCATACTGTGTATAGGGGAGCTGTGGGGCCATCATACTGTGTATAGGGGAGCTGTGGGGCCATCATACTGTGTATAGGGGAGCTGTGGACCCATCATACTGTGTATAGGGGAGCTATGGGACCATCATACTGTGTATAGGGAGCTGTGGACCCATCATACTGTGTATAGGGGAGCTGTGGGGCCATCATACTGTGTATAGGGGAGCTGTGGGGCCATCATACTGTGTATAGGAGAGAAGTGGGGCCATCATACTGTATATAGGGGAGCTGTGGACCCATCACACTGTGTATAGGGAGCTGTGGGACCATCATACTGTGTAAAGGGAGCTGTGGACCCATCATACTGTGTATAGGGAGCTGTGGGGCCATCATACTGTGTATAGGGGAGCTGTGGGGCCATCATACTGTGTATAGGGGAGATGTGGGGCCAGCATACTGTGTATAGGGGAGCTGTGGACCCATCATACTGTGTATAGGGGAGCTGTGGGACCATCATACTGTGTATAGGGAGCTGTGGACCCATCATACTGTGTATAGGGAGCTGTGGGGCCATTATACTGTGTATAGGGAGCTGTGGGGCCATCATACTGTGTATAGGGAGCTGTGGACCCATCATACTGTGTATAGGGAGCTGTGGGGCCATCATACTGTGTATAGGGGAGCTGTGGGGCCATCATACTGTGTATAGGGAGCTGTGGGGCCATCATACTGTGTATAGGGAGCTGTGGGGCCATCATACTGTGTATAGGGGAGCTGTGGGCTCATCATACTGTGTATAGGGGAGCTGTGGGGCCATTATACTGTGTATAGGGAGCTGTGGGCCCATCATACTGTTTATAGGGGAGCTGTGGGCCCATCATACTGTGTATAGGGGAGCTGTGGGGCCATTATGCTGTGTATAGGGAGCTGTGGGCCCATCATACTGTTTATAGGGGAGCTGTGGGCCCATCATACTGTGTATAGGGGAGCTGTGGGGCCATTATGCTGTGTATAGGGAGCTATGAGCCCATTATACTGTGTATAGGGGAGCTGTGGGCCCATCATACTGTGTATAGGGGAGCTGTGGGCCCATCATTCTGTGTATAGGGGAGCTGTGGGCCCATCATACTGTGTATAGGGGAGCTGTGGGGCCATTATACTGTGTATAGGGAGCTGTGGGCCCATCATACTGTTTATAGGGGAGCTGTGGGCCCATCATACTGTGTATAGGGGAGGTGTGGACCCATCATACTGTGTATGGGGAGGTGTGGGCCCATCATACTGTGTATAGGGGAGCTGTGGGCCCATCATTCTGTGTATAGGGGAGCTGTGGGCCATCATACTGTGTATAGGGGAGCTGTGGGGCCATTATGCTGTGTATAGGGAGCTGTGGGCCCATCATACTGTTTATAGGGGAGCTGTGGGCCCATCATACTGTGTATAGGGGAGCTGTGGGGCCATTATGCTGTGTATAGGGAGCTATGAGCCCATTATACTGTGTATAGGGGAGCTGTGGGCCCATCATACTGTGTATAGGGGAGCTGTGGGCCCATCATTCTGTGTATAGGGGAGCTGTGGGCCCATCATACTGTGTATAGGGGAGCTGTGGGGCCATTATACTGTGTATAGGGAGCTGTGGGCCCATCATACTGTTTATAGGGGAGCTGTGGGCCCATCATACTGTGTATAGGGGAGCTGTGGGGCCATCATACTGTGTATAGGGGAGGTGTGGACCCATCATACTGTGTATAGGGGAGGTGTGGGCCCATCATACTGTGTATAGGGGAGCTGTGGGCCCATCATTCTGTGTATAGGGGAGCTGTGGACCCATCATACTGTGTATAGGGGAGCTGTGGGGCCATCATACTGTGTATAGGGAGCTGTGGGGCCATTATACTGTGTATAGGGAGCTGTGGGCCCATCATACTGTTTATAGGGGAGCTGTGGGCCCATCATACTGTGTATAGGGGAGCTGTGGGGCCATCATACTGTGTATAGGGGAGGTGTGGACCCATCATACTGTGTATAGGGGAGGTGTGGGCCCATCATACTGTGTATAGGGGAGCTGTGGGCCCATCATTCTGTGTATAGGGGAGCTGTGGACCCATCATACTGTGTATAGGGTTACTGTGTGCCCATCATACTGTGTATAGGGGAGCTGTGGGGCCATCATACTGTGTATAGGGAGCTGTGGGGCCATTATACTGTGTATAGGTGTAACGGGGGCAGGGGGTGCCTCAGGGGTTGTAGTCGCAGTCTCCCGCCCTCTGCACACTGCTCTGCCTTCAGAGACCTCCCTTCCTTCCCTGCCACTGTTACCAGGGGAACCACTGCTCTACACTGGCACCTAGTGGGGAAACTGTTTAATCACTACAACAACAGGGAACATTTTACCATTAACATTTACAATTTGCCACCATACTACTGTGGCGTCTTCAGGGGGGGAAAAACAGCTCCTTCACTACCAGGGGTCCGACTACCCCTTACATTCCTCCCCTCTTTAACCTCAGCCTCCTGGCGAGGTTCGTACCTGCAAAACAACACATGTAGGAAAACACACAGACTGGCACACAAGTTTGGTGCCCAGAGTCCCTCCAGGGAAGCTCCCGGTCTTAGTCGCACATCTGCCCGGAGGCCCTCCTCAGGCGCTCCCGGTCTTAGCTGACCTTCTGCCCGGAGGCTATTTCCAAGCGCTCCCGGTCTTTGGGTGGGCAGAAAACAACAAGACAACAAGATTCCTTCTTAACAGTCACGGAAGGAGTCCACGCACAGTTCTGCATTAAGCTCCTCCCGGGTTCAGTACTTTTAACGTTACTGTAACTGGAAACATTCACCGGCTTTCAACAGTACCGGTTTTCAACGGCAAATAAATCCCTCTCTTCCGGACGATTACCTCTGGTTCTGGGATATCTTGCCAGTACGGGGCCTTAACTCCTGAGGGGGGCAGAGGGCCTACCTTAACAGACGCGGTCGCCTCCGGAATCTGTACGGATGCTCCTGGTGGCCCGCTCCCCAGAGTCAGCCGGGACTTGTAGGTGGCCCGGACTTCCGTCGTCGTTTCCCCGGTAACGGCATCCCATGAGGTAAAAAACGTGACCTTCGCTGGTTTCTCCGAGACTCCAGTCACGGCCGGTATCATGCTTGCCGGCAACGTGATGGTGGGTAACTCTCCCACCGAGCTCTCCATCGGACGTCCTCTTCTGCGTCCTACGGGCACCAGCGCGCCCGCTACGGTTTGCTTGTCTGTCCTGGCCTCCATTTTGTGTAGCACAGGTAACTGGAACTGTTGCTTCTGCTGCTGGGATTGCAATGGCGCCAGGGAAGGTGGAGGCGGTTCTTCTTTTCCCGCTTTAGCACACACTCCGCCCCCGGCTTCACCCACCAGGTCTGCATAGCGTTGGCGACGCCTTTTCTTTCTTGCGGCGCCGCCCACGTCTCTAGACCTCTGCAGCTTCTTGGGGCAAGTACCTCCCCTCTTTGGGCGGCGCACTCCGGGCTTCTTCCTCCCAGGCCATCCCAGCGCTTTTCGTTTGGCGCCAACTTTTCGCGCCTCCACTGAGTCCATGAGGACGGCCCCCATCTTACCGCCATCTTGTGACCCGTTCAGCACGTCAGGCACCACTTGATCTTCCTCACAGTCTCTGGTCGGAGTTTCTTGCATGCAGGCTTCATCCTGCTGACTACGCCAGTGTGTAACGGGGGCAGGGGGTGCCTCAGGGGTTGTAGTCGCAGTCTCCCGCCCTCTGCACACTGCTCTGCCTTCAGAGACCTCCCGTCCTTCCCTGCCACTGTTACCAGGGGAACCACTGCTCTACACTGGCACCTAGTGGGGAAACTGTTTAATCACTACAACAACATGTAACATTTTACCATTAACATTTACAATTTGCCACCATACTACTGTGGCGTCTTCAGGGGGGGAAAAACAGCTCCTTCACTACCAGGGGTCCGACTACCCCTTACATAGGGAGCTGTGGGGCCATCATACTGTGTATAGGGCAGCTGTGGACCCATCATACTGTGTATAGGGAGCTGTGGACCCATCATACTGTGTATAGGAGAGCTGTGGACCCATCATACTGTGTATAGGGAGCTGTGGACCCATCATACTGTGTATAGGGGAGCTGTGGGGCCATCATACTGTGTATAGTGGAGTTGTGGGGCCATCATACTGTGTATAGGGAGCTGTGGGGCCATCATACTGTGTATAGTGGAGTTGTGGACCCATCATACTGTGTATAGGGGAGCTGTGGACCCATCATACTGTGTATAGGGAGCTGTGGACCCATCATACTGTGTATAGGGAGCTGTGGACCCATCATACTGTGTATAGGGAGCTGTGGACCCATCATACTGTGTATAGGGAGCTGTGGACCCATCATACTGTGTATAGGGAGCTGTGGACCCATCATACTGTGTATAGGGAGCTGTGGGGCCATCATACTGTGTATAGGGGAGCTGTGGACCCATCATACTGTGTATAGGGAGCTGTGGACCCATCATACTGTGTATAGGGAGCTGTGGACCCATCATACTGTGTATAGGAGAGCTGTGGACCCATCATACTGTGTATAGGGGAGCTGTGGGGCCATCATACTGTGTATAGGGGAGCTGTGGGGCCATCATACTGTGTATAGGGAGCTGTGGACCCATCATACTGTGTATAGGGAGCTGTGGGCCCATCATACTGTGTATAGGGGAGCTGTGGGGCCATCATACTGTGTATAGAGGAGCTGTGGGGCCATTATACTGTGTATAGGGGAGCTTTGGACCCATCATACTGTGTATAGGGGAGCTGTGGACCCATCATACTGTGTATAGGGGAGCTGTGGACCCATCATACTGTGTATAGGGGAGCTGTGGGCCATTATACTGTGTATAGGGGAGCTGTGGGGCCATTATACTGTGTATAGGGGAGGTGTGGGGCAATCATACTGTGTATAGGGGAGCTGTGGACCCATCATACTGTGTATAGGGGAGCTGTGGGCCATTATACTGTGTATAGGGGAGCTGTGGGGCCATTATACTGTGTATAGGGGAGGTGTGGGGCAATCATACTGTGTATAGGGGAGCTGTGGGCCCATTACACTGTGTATAGGGGAGCTGCGGGCCCATCATACTGTGTATAGGGAGCTGTGGACCCATCATACTGTGTATAGGGGAGCTGTGGACCCATCATTCTGTGTATAGGGAGCTGTGGGTCCATCATACTGTGTATAGGGAGCTGTGGGGCCATTATACTGTGTATAGGGGAGCTGTGGGGCCATCATACTGTGTATAGGGGAGCTGTGGACCCATCATACTGTGTATAGGGGAGCTGTGAGCCCATCATACTGTGTGTAGGGAGCTGTGGGCCCATTATACTGTGTATAGGGTTGCTGTGGACCCATCATACTGTGTATAGAGGAGCTGTGGGCCCATCATACTGTGTATAGGGGAGCTGTGGGCCCATTATACTGTGTATAGGGGAGCTGTGGGCCCATTATACTGTGTATAGAGGAGCTGTGGCCTCATCATACTGTGTATAGAGCAGCTGTGGGGCCATCATACTGTGTATAGGGGAGCTGTGGGCTCATCACACTGTGTATAGGGGAGCTGTGGGCCCATTATACTGTGTATAGGGGAACTGTGGGTCCATCATACTGTGTATAGGGGAGCTGTGGGCCCATCATACTGTGTATAGGGGAGCTGAGGGGCCATCATACTGTGTATAGGGAGCTGTGGGCCCATCATACTGTGTATAGAGGAGCTGTGGGCCCATCATACTGTGTATAGAGGAGCTGTGGGGCCATCATACTGTGTATAGAGGAGCTGTGGGGCCATCATACTGTGTATAGGGGAGCTGTGGGCCCATTATACTGTGTATAGAGGAGCTGTGGACCCATCATACTGTGTATAGGGGAGCTGTGGGCCCATCATACTGTGTATAGAGGAGCTGTGGGGCCATCATACTGTGTATAGAGGAGCTGTGGGGCCATCATACTGTGTATAGGGGAGCTGTGGGCCCATTATACTGTGTATAGAGGAGCTGTGGGGCCATAATACTGTGTATAGGGGAGCTGTGGGCCCATTATACTGTGTATAGAGGAGCTGTGGACCTATCATACTGTGTATAGGGGAGCTGTGGGCCCATTATACTGTGTATAGAGGAGCTGTGGACCCATCATACTGTGTATAGGGGAGCTGTGGGCCCATTATACTGTGTATAGGGGAGCTGTGGGCCCATTATACTGTGTATAGGGGAGCTGTGGACCCATCATACTGTGTATAGGGGAGCTGTGGAGCCATCATACTGTGTATAGGGGAGGTGTGGGCCCATCATACTGTGTATAGGGGAGCTGTGGGGCCATCATACTGTGTATAGGGGAGCTGTGGGGCCATCATACTGTGTATAGGGGAGCTGTGGATCCATCATACTGTGTATAGGGAACTGTGGGCCCATCATACTGTGTATAGGGGAGCTGTGGGCCCATCATACTGTGTATAGGGGAGCTGTGGGCCATTATACTGTGTATAGGGGAGCTGTGGGCCCATTATACTGTGTATAGAGGAGCTGTGGGCCCATCATACTGTGTATAGGGGAGCTGTGGGGCCATAATACTGTGTGTAGGGGAGCTGTGGGCCCATTATACTGTGTATAGGGGAGCTGTGGGCCCATCATACTGTGTATAGGGGAGCTGTGGACCCATCATACTGTGTATAGGGAGCTGTGGGGCCATTATACTGTGTATAGGGGATCTGTGGGGCCATCATACTGTGTATAGGGGAGCTGTGGGGCCATCATACTGTCACGCTCCCCGGGTCCTCTGCTCCGCTTCCCGGCTCACCTGCCACGCTCCCCGCTCTCCAGCCTCCATCGCCCGCGCTTCCCAGGCCTCCTGGTCCCCGCTCCCAGCGCCCGTCGGCTTCCCAGCCCCAGCCCGGCTCTGCTGCGTCCTCCTCTCAGCTTCCTGCCCTGGCTTCTGGCACCCGGGCCGCGCGCATGCGCATTAGGGCGCGCGCGCGGTCACTGACCCTTTCTTAAAGGGCCAGTGTCCACTGACAGGAAATGAAGCACACAGGTACGGGGTATAAAGGGGTGCAATGTCCAAGGGGGCGGGGCCTGATCTTCGTGTTTCCCAAGCTAGGAGTCAGGTCTCCTTGTGTTCCTGTGAGATACTTACCTCTCTCTCTTCTAGAGCCGATCCTGCATTGCCATCCGGTCCTGCCGTATACCGAACCCCGAACGCTGCCTATCTGCCATCCTGACAGTCTGCACCATCTCTGTTCCCTGCGGTGACCCGTCATCTCGCTCCAACGGTTCCGGACCCCGCCTGACATCATCCCGGCTTCCGAACCTGAGCTCCGTCACCCGGACCACCATCAGTGACCCCGTGGTTCCAGGGACTTCTCCATTGTGCTCTTGTGCGCGGACTGTTCTGCTACCTATAGTGCTCCGGCTACCGGACTCCTTTCCTCATCGGGGAGTTCGGCCCAGTGGATCCACCTCCCGGGTCTGCCCATCCACCTGGCCCTAACAGTAAGATCAGGCCATGGATCCCGCCGAAGCACTAGCGGCCTTGCATGAGGAACTCCAACGCCAGCGTGAAGTCCAGACCCGCATGCTGAACTTTATAACTTCCGTGGACGCCCGCTTGAACACGCTACAAGCATCGGTCACATCTTCAGCACCTCCGGCCTCCACTAGTCAATCCACGGCTCCCGCTCCCGTGGCAGCCTCCTCGGATGCTTCCAGACTTCGTTTGGCCGCACCACCCCGCTACGCCGGAGATCCCAAGACCTGCAGGGGGTTTATAAACCAATGCTCCCTCCATTTCACGCAGCTGCCGCATTTGTTTGCCTCCGACCAAGCCAAGGTCGCCTTCATAATGTCTCACCTAGAGGGCGAGGCACTGGCGTGGATGAACCCCTTGTGGGAGAAGGAGGACCCTATGACCAAGAACCTCCAGGAGTTCCTGCAGGCTTTTCGCAGCACCTTTGACGAGCCCGGACGCGCCTCCGCGTCTGCTTCATCTCTTCTCCGGTTACGTCAGGGAACTCTGACGGTGGGTCAATACGCCATCCGTTTCCGCACCTTGGCTTCGGAACTCGGGTGGAATAACGAGGCCCTAACCGCCGCCTTCTGGGAAGGACTCTCGGGTCGAATCAAAGATGAGCTGGCTGGTCGTGACGTACCGTCCACCCTGGACGCCCTGATTACCCTAGAGACTCGAGTGGACATTCGCTTTCAGGAGCGGTCCAAAGAGGTGTCCCGTGAGAGACGCCCGGTACGGCATTCCTCTCCTCCGCAGAAGTCCGCCGTTCTCCAGTCAACGGCATCTGGTGTCTCCGTCCATGAGCCCATGCAGGTCGACCGTGTGTGACAGTCTGAACAACGTCGAGCAGAGCGGCTCGCCAAGGGTCTCTGCTTCTACTGCGGAGAGGGCACACACCTGCTACGCTCCTGTCCAGAGAGGTCGGGAAACTCCAAAGCCTAGGGTCGGTAGGAGAGGCCACCCTAGGTGCTGGGACTCTCTCAGACCCGGTTACATGGACTGTGCAAGTGACAACGGGAGAGACGCGGTTCACGGCTGAGGCGTACCTCGATTCTGGGGCAGCAGGCAATTTCATCCAGCAGGCCACGGTGGACAAGTACCAGGTGCCTGTTACTCCACTCGACAAACCCCTCGTGATTGCCTCTGTGGATGGGAGACCCCTCTCTGACACCATCTCCTGGATCACCAGGCCGGTTGAATTGCGTATCGGTGCTCTGCACACCGAGAACATCGCTCTCTACGTCCTCCCACACATGTCACATCAAATCCTGCTGGGCCTTCCTTGGTTACGGACACACGACCCTTCAGTCAGCTGGGGCACTGGTGAAATCACTCGATGGGGCTCTTCTTGCCATGAGAACTGTCTGAAGACCATACAACCCATCCGGCGACCTCCGGTTCCAGAGTCCCTACCGGGACTACCCTCAGCCTATTGGTCCTTCGCGGACGTCTTTGATAAGAAGGAGTCAGAGGTACTTCCGCCACATCGTCCTTACGATTGTGCCATTGACCTGCTCCCGGGAACTACACCACCTCGAGGACGGATATATCCACTGTCTCCAGCCGAAACAAGGGCCATGTCTTCTTACATCACAGAGAGCCTGGCAAGGGGATTCATTCGGAGATCCTCCTCTCCTGCTGGAGCAGGCTTCTTCTTCGTAAAGAAGAAAGAGGGCGACTTACGCCCATGCATAGACTACCGGGGATTGAACCAAATCACCGTAAAAAACAAGTATCCCCTGCCGCTCATCCCCGAATTGTTTGATCGGCTCAGAGGAGCTTGCGTGTTCACCAAGTTGGATCTTCGGGTGCCTACAACCTGGTCCGTATCCGCTCGGGGGACGAATGGAAGACCGCGTTTAACACTCGCGATGGGCACTATGAATACTGCGTGATGCCCTTCGGCCTGTGTAACGCACCAGCAGTCTTCCAAGAATTAGTGAACGACGTGTTCCGGGACCTTCTTTACGTCTGTGTGGTGGTATATCTGGATGACATCCTTGTCTTCTCTCCGGACCTTCAGACCCACCGAGAGAACGTGCAACTGGTTCTACAAAGACTGAGAGAGAATCGTCTGTACGCCAAGTACGAGAAGTGTGTCTTCGAGCAGTCTTCTCTCCCCTTCCTGGGTTACCTCATCACCGATACCGGACTGCAGATGGATCCAAAGAAGGTCTCTTCCATTCTCAACTGGCCTCCTCCTTCTGGACTGAAGGCAATCCAACGCTTTCTGGGATTCGCCAACTATTACCGCCAGTTCATCCCTCATTTCTCTGCTCTGACTGCTCCTCTCTCCGCCTTGACCAAGAAGGGGGCTAATCCAAAGGACTGGTCACCTGCAGCCAACGCCGCGTTTGGCTCCCTAAAGCGGGCCTTTGCCTCCTCTCCTGTACTCCACCGTCCGGAGTTAAACCGCCAGTTCACCTTGGAGGTGGATGCCTCCTCCTCGGGAGCCGGAGCAGTGCTCATGCAGAAGTCCTCCTCCGGGAAGATGGTGACTTGCGGTTTCTTCTCCAAGAGCTTCTCAGCGCCTGAACGCAACTACACCATCGGTGACCGAGAACTATTGGCAGTCAAACTGGCTCTGGAGGAATGGCGTTATCTTCTGGAAGGAGCAGTGTACCCCGTTATAATTTACACGGACCACAAGAACCTGGAATACCTGCGGTCTGCTCAGCGACTGAACCCACGGCAAGCCAGGTGGTCCTTATTCTTTGCCCGGTTCGATTTCCAGCTCCATTTCCGACCCGCGAACAAGAACGTACGCGCTGATGCCTTGTCTAGGTCTTTCATGCCCATGGAGCAGGAAGAGGAGACATCCCAACCCATCATCTGTCCAAGTAAGATTATTCCGGTGGCTCCTGTCACCCTGGCCCAGATACCGCCCGGGAAGACCTATGTCTCTGAGACTGACAGGCAAAAAGTGTTACACTGGGGCCATGCCTCGAAAACAGCCGGTCATGCTGGCCAGAAAAGAACTTGGAGTGCGATTGTACGTCATTATTGGTGGCCATCCCTTCGCACGGACGTCGCCTCTTTTGTCTCTGCCTGCTCCTCTTGTGCCAGGAACAAGACGCCCAAACACCTGCCATATGGTCGTCTTCTGCCTCTGCCTATACCCTCAGTTCCCTGGCAACACATTGCGATGGACTTTATTACGGACTTGCCATTGTCCTCCGGACACACAGTCATATGGGTCGTGGTGGATCGGTTCTCTAAAATGGCCCATTTCGTCCCTATGGCTGGACTGCCCTCTGCCCAGGAACTCGCGGACGCCTATATACATCACATCTTCCGCTTGCATGGCTTTCCATCACACATTGTGTCCGACAGAGGAACTCAGTTTACCTCCCGCTTCTGGACGGCTCTGTAAACATCTGGGAGTAACCCTGGACTTTTCTTCTGCTTACCATCCTCAGTCGAACGGCCAAGTGGAACGGGTCAATCAGATTTTGACCTCTTTCTTACGTCACTACGTCAACGCCCATCATGACGATTGGTCCACGCTTCTTCCTTGGGCTGAATTCTCCCATAATCACCACGTCAGTGAGTCCTCCTCCAGTTCTCCCTTCCATGTCATCTACGGACTTCAGCCTTCGGTCCCATTGCCTGTATCCTCTTCCTCGGATGTCCCTGCTGCTGATGCGGTAGTCCGTGACTTTACAACCATTTGGGACTCAGTTAAGGCGTCCCTTGCACGTGCATCCCTGCGGATGAAGAGACACGCAGACAAGAGACGTCTGGATCCTCCGTGTTTCTCCCCCGGAGATCTCGTCTGGCTTGCTTCCAAGTACGTCCGATTGAAGTTACCATCTTACAAGCTGGGTCCTCGCTACATCGGACCGTTTAAAGTCCTCGGCAAGATCAATGAGGTCTCCTACAAACTGCAGCTCCCGGCCACGATGAGGATACCCAACTCCTTCCACGTCTCTCTGCTCAAGCCGGTTGTCCTTGGTCCCTTCTCCGCCGCTGCCAGTCCTGCTCCTCCTCCTATTGCTGATGACGACATCTATGCGGTAAGGGATATCGTGGCCATGAAGACCGTACGGGGTCGACAGTTCTTCCTGGTGGACTGGGCTGGGTATGGTCCTGAGGATAGGTCCTGGGAGCCCAGAGAGAATGTGGGTACTCCTCTGATCCGTGCCTTCCTGTCCCGGTTGCGGGGAGGGGGGCGTGGGGGGGGGGTACTGTCACGCTCCCCGGGTCCTCTGCTCCGCTTCCCGGCTCACCTGCCACGCTCCCCGCTCTCCAGCCTCCATCGCCCACGCTTCCCAGGCCTCCTGGTCCCCGCTCCCGGCGCCCGTCGGCTTCCCAGCCCCAGCCCGGCTCTGCTGCGTTCTCCTCTCAGCTTCCTGCCCTGGCTTCTGGCACCCGGGCCGCGCGCATGCGCATTAGGGCGCGCGCGCGGTCACTGACCCTTTCTTAAAGGGCCAGTGTCCACTGACAGGAAATGAAGCACACAGGTACGGGGTATAAAGGGGTGCAATGTCCAAGGGGGCGGGGCCTGATCTTCGTGTTTCCCAAGCTAGGAGTCAGGTCTCCTTGTGTTCCTGTGAGATACTTACCTCTCTCTCTTCTAGAGCCGATCCTGCATTGCCATCCGGTCCTGCCGTATCCCGAACCCCGAACGCTGCCTATCTGCCATCCTGACAGTCCGCACCATCTCTGTTCCCTGCGGTGACCCGTCATCTCGCTCCAACGGTTCCGGACCCCGCCTGACATCATCCCGGCTTCCGAACCTGAGCTCCGTCACCCGGACCACCATCAGTGACCCCGTGGTTCCAGGGACTTCTCCATTGTGCTCTTGTGCGCGGACTGTTCTGCTACCTATAGTGCTCCAGCTACCGGACTCCTTTCCTCATCGGGGAGTTCGGCCCAGTGGATCCACCTCCCGGGTCTGCCCATCCACCTGGCCCTAACACATACTGTGTGTAGTGGATCTGTGAGGCCATCATACTGTGTATAGGGGAGTTGTGGGGCCATCATACTGTGTATAGGGGAGCTGTGGACCAATCATACTGTGTATAGAGGAGCTGTGGACCCATCATTCTGTATATAGGGGAGCTGTGGGCCCATCATACTGTGTATAGGGGAGCTGTGGGGCCATCATACTGTGTGTAGGGGATCTGTGGGGCCATCATACTGTGTATAGGGGAGCTGTGGGGACATCATACTGTGTGTAGGGGATCTGTGGGGCCATCATACTGTGTATAGGGGAGTTGTGGGAGCATCATACTGTGTATAGGGGAGCTGTGGACCCATCATACTGTGTATAGGGGAGCTGTGGGGCCTTCATACTGTGTATAGGGGAGCTGTGGGCCCATTATACTGTGTATAGGGGAGCTGTGGGCCCATCATACTGTGTAGAGGGGAGGTGTGGGACCATCATACTGTGTATAGGGGAGCTGTGGAACCATCATACTGTGTATAGAGGAGCTGTGGGACCATCATACTGTGTATAGGGGAGCTGTGGACCCATCATACTGTGTATAGGGAGCTGTGGGGCCATTATACTGTATATAGGGGAGTTGTGGACCCATCATACTGTGTATAGGGAGCTGTGGGGCCATCATACTGTGTATAGGGGAGGTGTGGACCCATCATACTGTGTATAGGGAGCTGTGGGGCCATCATACTGTGTATAGGGAAGCTGTGGACCCATCATACTGTGTATAGGGAGCTGTGGGGCCATCATACTGTGTATCGGGGAGTTGTGGGACCATCATACTGTGTGTAGGGAATCTGTGGGACCATCATACTGTGTATAGGGAGCTGTGGACCCATCATACTGTGTATAGGGGAGGTGTGGGACCATCATACTGTGTATAGGGAGCTGTGGACCCATCATACTGTGTGTAGAGGATCTGTGGGACCATCATACTGTGTATAGGGAGCTGTGGACTCATCATACTGTGTATAGGGGAGGTGTGGACCCATCATACTGTGTATAGGGAGCTGTGGGCCCATCATACTGTGTATAGGGGAGCTGTGGACCCATCATACTGTGTATAGGGGAGCAGTGGGGCCATCATACTGTGTATAGGGGAGCTGTGGACCCATCATACTGTGTATAGTGGAGCTGTGGACCCATCATACTGTGTATAGGGAGCTGTGGGGCCATTATACTGTATATAGGGGAGCTGTGAGGCCATCATACTGTGTATAGAGGAGCTGTGGGGCCATCATACTGTGTATAGGGGAGCTGTGGGGCCATCATACTGTGTGTAGGGGATCTGTGGGGCCATCATACTGTGTAGAGGGGAGGTGTGGGCCCATCTTACTGTGTATAGGGAGCTGTGGGACCATCATACTGTGTATAGGGGAGCTGTGGGGCCATCATACTGTGTGTAGGGGATCTGTGGGGCCATCATACTGTGTAGAGGGGAGGTGTGGGCCCATCTTACTGTGTATAGGGAGCTGTGGGACCATCATACTGTGTATAGGGGAGCTGTGGACCCATCATACTGTGTATAGGGGAGCTGTGGGGCCATCATACTGTGTATAGGGGAGCTGTGGACCAATATACTGTGTATAGGGGAGCTGTGGGCCATTATACTGTGTATAGGGGAGCTGTGGGGCCATAATACTGTGTGTAGGGGAGCTGTGGGGCCATCATACTGTGTATAGGGGAGCTGTGGACCCATTATACTGTGTATAGGGGAGCTGTGGGGCCATCATACTGTGTATAGGGGAGCTGTGGGCCCATTATACTGTGTATAGGGGAGCTGTGGACCCATCATTCTGTGTATAGAGGAGCTGTGGACCCATCATACTGTGTATAGGGGAGCTGTGGGGCCATCATACTGTGTATAGGGGAGCTGTGGAGCCATCATACTGTGTATAGGGGAGCTCCGGACCCATTATACTGTGTATAGGGGAGCTGTGAGCCCATTATACTGTGTATAGGGGAGCTGTGGGCCCATCATACTGTGTATAGGGGAGCTGTGGACCCATCATTCTGTGTATAGAGGAGCTGTGGACCCATCATACTGTGTATAGGGGAGCTGTGGGGCCATCATACTGTGTATAGGGGAGCTGTGGGCTCATTATACTGTGTATAGGGGAGCTGTGGGGCCATCATACTGTGTATAGGGGAGCTCCGGACCCATTATACTGTGTATAGGGGAGCTGTGAGCCCATTATACTGTGTATAGGGGAGCTGTGGGGCCATCATACTGTGTATAGGGGAGCTGTGGGCCCATTATACTGTGTATAGGGGAGCTGTGGACCCATCATTCTGTGTATAGAGGAGCTGTGGACCCATCATACTGTGTATAGGGGAGCTGTGGGGCCATCATACTGTGTATAGGGGAGCTGTGGAGCCATCATACTGTGTATAGGGGAGCTGTGGACCCATCATACTGTGTATAGGGGAGTTGTGGGGGCATCACACTGTGTATAGGGGCAGCTGTGGACCCATCATACTGTGTATAGGGGAGCTGTGGACCCATCATACTGTGTATAGGGGAGTTGTGGGGGCATCATACTGTGTATAGGGGAGCTGTGGACCCATCATACTGTGTATAGGGGAGCTGTGGACCCATCATACTGTGTATAGGGGAGCTGTGGGGCCATCATACTGTGTATAGAGGAGCTGTGGACCCATTATACTGTCTATAGGGGAGCTGTGGACCAATATACTGTGTATAGGGGAGCTGTGGGCCATTATACTGTGTATAGGGGAGCTGTGGACCCATCATACTGTGTATAGGGGAGTTGTGGGGGCATCATACTGTGTATAGAGGAGCTGTGGACCCATCATACTGTGTATAGGGGAGCTGTGGACCCATCATACTGTGTATAGGGGAGCTGTGGACCCATCATACTGTGTATAGGGGAGCTGTGGACCCATCATACTATGTATAGGGGAGCTGTGGGGCCATCATACTGTGTATAGAGAGCTGTGGACCCATCATACTGTGTATAGGGGAGCTGTGGGCCATTATACTGTGTATAGGGGAGCTGTGGGGCCATAATACTGTGTGTAGGGGAGCTGTGGGGCCATCATACTGTGTATAGGGAGCTGTGGGGCCATCATACTATGTATAGGGGAGCTGTGGACCCATTATACTATGTATAGAGAGCTGTGCACCCATCATACTGTGTATAGAGGAGCTGTGGGGCCATCATACTGTGTATAGAGGAGCTGTGGGCCCATCATACTGTGTTTAGGGAGCTGTGGGGCCATCATACTGTGTATAGGGGAGCTGTGGAACCATCATACTGTGTATAGGGGAGCTGTGGGCCATTATACTGTGTATAGGGGAGCTGTGGGGCCATAATACTGTGTGTAGGGAGCTGTGGGGCCATCATACTGTGTATAGAGGAGCTGTGGGGCCATCATACTGTGTATAGAGGAGCTGTGGGGCCATCATACTGTGTATAGGGGAGCTGTGGGGCCATCATACTGTGTATAGGGGAGCTGTGGGGCCATCATACTGTGTGTAGGGTAGCTGTGGGGCCATCATACTGTGTATAGGGAGCTGTGGGCCCATCATACTGTGTATAGGGGAGCTGTGGACCCATCATACTGTGTATAGGGAGCTGTGGGCCCATCATACTGTGTATAGAGGAGCTGTGGGCCCATCATACTGTGTATAGGGGAGCTGTGGACCCATCATACTGTGTATAGGGAGCTGTGGGCCCATCATACTGTGTATAGAGGAGCTGTGGGGCCATCATACTGTGTATAGGGGAGCTGTGGGCCCATCATACTGTGTATAGAGGAGTTGTGGGCCCATCATACTGTGTATAGGGGAGGTGTGGGCCATCATACTGTGTATAGGGGAGCTGTGAACCCATCATACTGTGTATAGAGGAGCTGTGGAGCCATCATACTGTGTATAGGGGAGCTGTGGGGCCATCATACTGTGTATAGGGGAGCTGTGGGGCCATCATACTGTGTATAGGGGAGCTGTGGGGCCATCATACTGTGTATAGGGGAGCTGTTGACCCATCATACTGTGTATAGAGGAGTTGTGGGCCCATCATACTGTGTATAGGGGAGGTGTGGGCCCATCATACTGTGTATAGGGGAGCTGTGGACCCATCATACTATGTATAGGGGAGCTGTGGGCCCATCATACTGTGTATAGAGGAGATGTGGGGCCATCATACTGTGTATAGGGGAGCTGTGGACCCATCATACTATGTATAGGGGAGCTGTGGGCCCATCATACTGTGTATAGAGGAGTTGTGGGCCCATCATACTGTGTATAGTGGAGATGTGGGGCCATCATACTGTGTATAGGGGAGGTGTGGGGCCATCATACTGTGTATAGGGGAGCTGTGGACCCATCATACTGTGTATAGAGGAGCTGTGGGCCCATCATACTGTGTATAGGGGAGGTGTGGGCCCATCATACTGTGTATAGGGGAGCTGTGGACCCATCATACTATGTATAGGGGAGCTGTGGGCCCATTATACTGTGTATAGAGGAGCTGTGGGTCCATCATACTGTGTATAGGGTAGCTGTGGGCCCATCATACTGTGTATAGGGAGCTGTGGACCCATTATACTATGTATAGAGAGCTGTGGGGCCATCATACTGTGTATAGGGGAGCTGTGGACCCATCATACTGTGTATAGAGGAGATGTGGGGCCATCATACTGTGTATAGGGAGCTGTGGACCCATTATACTATGTATAGAGAGCTGTGGGGCCATCATACTGTGCATAGAGGAGCTGTGGGGCCATCATACTATGTATAGGGGAGCTGTGGGCCCATCGTACTGTTGTCACACAGAGTTTTGCACAAACTTCTCCAACTGTCATGGCGGAGTCGGCCTCTGTTCATCTTTAAGATTCTGACACTCCTCCCGATGGCTTCTCTGGTGTCTCTGATCAACACAGGCAGACACTTACACTATATATTATATGCAGAGCCCATGTGTATAATGTCACCAGTAGTCACTCTACTACCTGTGCACTTACACTATAAACTTTATACAGAGATCATATATATAATGTCACCATTGGTCACTGTATTACCTGTACACTTACACTATATACTATATGCAGTGCTCATGTGTATAATGTAACCAGTAGTCACTGTACCACCTGCACATTTACACTATATACTATATGCAGAGCTTTTGTATATAATGTTCCCAGTTGTAATATTAGTGTTATTAGTACTGTGGTATTTATTCATGATCAATATGGTACCATTCATTCACTATTTGATGGACTGGTAATATGTGGTCTGGACATTGTGTTGTGGTATTTATCACTTATTTATTATGCATGCTTATTTAGCACAATTCATATTCTGCACTTTACAGAAATCATCATCACTGTCCCCTTTGGGACTCATAAGTTTCCTATCACTGTCTTTAGAGTGTGGGAGAAAACCCATGCAAATACAGGGAGAACATACAAACTCCTTGCAGATGCTGTCCTAAGTGGGATTTGAACCCAGTGCTAATCAATGAACCACCATGCTGCTCTATGAAATCTAATCACTCGTATTTGGTAATATTCTATCAATCTATAGGAGCAATATGTGGTCTGGTCATGGTGTGGTAGTGTTTCTCCCTTGTACGTAGTATTATTTGGTCACTATATGGTGATAATATGTGGTCTGGTCATTATGTGGTTGTATTTCTTCCTTGTATGTGGTATTATTTGGTCACTATATGGTGATAATATGTGATCTGGTCATGGTGTGGCGGAATTTATCCCTTGTATGTGGTACTTTTTGGTCACTTTATGGTGGTAATATGTGGTTTGGTCATGGTGTGGTGGTATTTCTCCCTTGTATGTGGTATTACTGAGCCACTATGTGGTGGTAATATGTGGTCTGGTCATGGTGTGGTGGTATTTCTCCCTTGTGTGTGGTATTACTGGGCCACTATGTGGTGGTAATATGTGGTCTGGCCATGGTGTGGTGGTATGTCTGCCTTGTATGTGGTATTACTGGGCCGCCATGTGGTGGTAATATGTGGTCTGGACATGGTGTGGTGGTATTTCTCCCTTGTATGTGGTATTACTGGGCCACTATGTGGTGGTAATATGTGGTCTGGTCATGGTGTGGTGGTATTTCTCCCTTGTATGTGGTATTACTGGGCCACTATGTGGTGGTTATATGTGGTCTGGTCATGGGGTGGCGGTATTGTTCCATTGTATGTGGTATTATTGGTCTTGGGGAAGATTGGGGACTTGGCGGTGGAATGGAGGGAAGTAAAGGGGTGAATATATTTGATTCACTTATTTTAGCAGTATTGCTGCTTGTGTTTAGAAGGGGCTATCCTGGCTTTAGGATAGGTCTTTGATAGTCAGATTGGTGGAGGCCCAACACCTGGAACTCCTATCAATCACCTATTTGCTAGTTCCATAATGGCCAGGACACCACAGCGCCATTCACTGTGTAGTGGCAGTTCTTGGGTATTGCAGCTCAGCTCCCAGTGAAATGTAAGCATTATATGTACATATAATATGGAGACTTTGATCTCGTTGCCCTTTAGTCACGTCCTCTGATTTATGACACTTGTTCCGTGCAGTCGCACCCAGCTGCAGAAAAGTCATTGTACTTTCTTTTTTAAATCTAGAAATTATGCTAGCTCCAAGACCTAAAATGATACAAAGGAACGTCTACGAAGCAGCGGTAAAGACCCCTATTAAACGACCCTCCAAGAAAGAAGAAATCGATTATTGTGCATTATGTGTTTGCCTATCCATCATCATTGTACCTATTGGCATTGTACTGTGGTATATATTCTCACCAAGCTACGCCGCGCCGGTGAACATCGCAGGTAGGTGAACATCGCAGGTAAGACTTCTGGAATGTTCTATGTCATAAATGAGCAGGTTGGAGTATTGGAGCAACCGAAATCTGGGTTAATCTCATCAGGAAATATTCAATGTGAAGATTTTTGTTCTCTTTTGTCCCCTGGAGACATCGCCTTTCTGTTTCCTTTTCCCACCGCACTGGAACCAGTCCTCTGATATTATACATACATGCCGGAGGAACGCAGAGTTGTGTGTCTTCGGACGTCCATGGTATTTGGATGCACCATGAACAGACCAAATTTTTGTGGGAAAGCTCTCAGTAAAAGTTGTATTTTATACCATTGATATCTGTTGTGTTTGAAAGTAGGAGTCCAGTGGGCGGTCCTCAAGTGGGCGGTCCTACTCAGTGATTGACAATCTTCTCTTTATGACTGTGTCATCCATGAGTAGAACCGCCCACTGGACTACTGTCGCGGGTGGAGGAGGGGACGCCGCGCTCTCCCACTGCTCGGGTCCGGCTGCCGCTGCGGCTGCTGCGGCCTGCTGCTCGGTGGCTCGAGCGATGGGCCGGATCCCGGGGACTCGAGCGGCGCTCCTCGCCCGTGAGTGAAAAGGGATTGGGATTTGGGATAGTTTATTGTCCGTGACGCCACCCACGGTTGTGGTGATTAAGTGGACACCACCGCTGCTCTGTCTGGGGAGCCCGGGAGTGATGGTATGGAGCAGCCAGTTGTTGATTTGCCCCTCCGTGGGTAGGGGTTTTGGTGGTCCCGGGGCCCAGTGATGGGGTTGGTATGGTGGACAGGCGGGTATGGGGCCTGTGGAGGTGCAGGGGCGCAGGGGCAGCGCTGTGCCGCACGGCACGGAGGTACTCACTCAGCCAGTAAACACGACACAGTTCTCGGTAAACAAACGGCTGGTTGGACGGGTCCCTCGGACGGTTACGGTGCTGCTGTTCCCTGCAGTTAGCGGTGACGGCCTCTTCCCTGCACCTATGTAAAGTCTTTTTGGTAGCGATGGATTCCCACCGGTTACCCACTCCCCGACCTGGACATGAGCCGGAGGAGCCCCTCTCTTGCCCGCAGGCGCTGGCCCTGGGAAACTGGTGCCCTGGCGGTGGCGGTGTCTCTCTCATATGGTTGGACTGTTGCCTTCAATCGGGACTTGGTTGTTAGGAGACAGAGGTCCCCTTCACTGACGGATTTGGCAAATTATGGCGACTCCTAGCCTTGCCGGGATCCGAAAGGCCCCTGCCCTGGTGCTGACTGTTCTTTCCGGTACCGCCGGGTCACCACCCGTCCGCGGTCCTTCCAGCAACCTCCAAGCAGTCCCCCTGCAGACTATCACCGCCGTCTGCCAACCTTGCTGTCTCAGTCCGGGGCACACACCCGGACCAACTTCAGGCTTTCTCAACTGTCACTTTCCCTTTACTTCAGCTTCTCTCCTTAGCTCCTCTACCACTTCACCTCCTTCCTCTTTCACTAACTTTTCTTATCTCTGCCTGGTTTTCCCGCCTCCAGGGCTGTGTACTCCTCGGTGGGTGGAGCCAACCGCCTGGCCCACCCCCTGGTGTGGACATCAGCCCCTGGAGGAAGGCAACAAGGATTTTAGGTTAGCTTAGGTGTACCTGCCGGGAATGTGGGGTGCATGTGATGTTATGACCTGTGACCCCTGGCTTGCCCAGGGCGTCACACTACTACATACAGACGTCAGGGATCTCAATGAAGAAGTTATATCAAATCGTTTCCCATAGATATTATATATATATATACACGAGGGGCTGCTGATAAGTCTTTGGCTTTACCCAGAAAGAAATGAGATAGGATGATAAAACTACATTTCTTCCACGTACTCTCCACTGATGACAACACACTTCTTACATCGGTATTCCAAGTTCTGTAAGCCTAGCAAAAAAAAGGATTTCAGTTGTGCCTCAAACCAGGCATTCGTAGCAGCCAATGGACTCAGAAATGGTGTGAAATTTGGTACCTTGAGGTGTTTCTTCAGGTTTGGAAAGAGATGATAGTCGGAGGAAGCTAGATCTGGTGAATAAGAGGGGTGATCACCAGCTGGAAGTCCAGCTCTGCCAGTTTTGCCGTGTTCACTTGTGCAGTGTGAGCGGAGGCGTTGTCTTGCAGGAACAAGATTCCTTTGGACGCTTGCCGTGCCTTTTGGCCTTCAGAGCTGCCTTCAGTTGGTCCAAAAGTTCAATGTAATACCTTGCATTGATGGTGGAATCCTTTTGAAGGCAGTCCACTAGCAGCACACCCTCCTTATCCCAGAACACAGACACCATCACCTTAGTGGCTGATTTTTTGCACCCTGAACTTCTTTGGATGAGGAGAACCACTGTGCCTCCACTCTTTTGACTGCTACTTGTTTTTAGGGTCATACAAATAAATCCAGGTCTCATCCATAGTGACCAGTCAATCCAAGAAGTTCTTATCAGTCCAGAAACGCTGACAAATGGACCGAGAAGTTTTTGCTCACATGGTTCTCTGATCTTTCCCATGACCTGCCTTTCTTTGTGTATCATCCTGCCTTCTCTGCATTGGTATGTGTCTAACTGACCACTCCATGAACCCCCCCATTCTCCCCTTTCTTTATGACCTCCCTGTTTTCTGTGGCTGTGTTCTCCTACAGCTGGAGTCAGCTGTGATTTAAGTAATCAGGATGAGTACCTGCCCCTCCCTTCTGTGACCCACCTGAGTGCTTTCTAACACTATATATGTGGTTCACACATTGTCGGCTCAGACATTGTCAGCGTGTGGATCACTAAGTGTGCAGAAAATGAATTAGCCCGAATTTGCCCGGAAGGGACCGGAAGGTAACTGGATACATAGTCACAGTAAACAATGTTCATGTGTCTTTTCACTTTCACCCCAATCATACTTCACTTTGTACTTTCCCCTCTGATCCGTACACCCAGTAATGAACTATTCATCTCTCCGTCCATCCTCCTCACCCATCTCTCCCTCCATCCGCCCCTCCCATCTCTCTCCATCCTCCTCACCCATCTCTCCCTCCATCCTCCCCTCCCATTTCTCCCTCCATCCTCCCCTCCCATCTCTCCCTCCATTCTCCCCTCCCATCTCTCCCTCCATCCTCCCCTCCCATCTCTCCCTCCATCCCCCCTCCCATCTCTCCCTCCATCCTCCCCTCCCATCTCTCCCTCCATCCCCCCTCCCATCTCTCCCTCCATTCTGCCCTCCCATCTCTCCCTCCATCCTCCCCTCCCATCTCTCCCTCCATCCCCCCTCCCATCTCTCCCTCCATCCTCCCCTCCCATCTCTCCCTCCATCCTCCCCTCCCATCTCTCCCTCCATTCTGCCCTCCCATCTCTCCCTCCATCCTCCCCTCCCATCTCTCCCTCCATCCCCCCTCCCATCTCTCCCTCCATCCTCCCCTCCCATCTCTCCCTCAATCCGCCCCTCCCATGTCTTCCTCTATCCTCTCCACCCATCTCACCCTCTCCTCAGATCTGTTCCTCCAGTTTACACCCTTTGTCACCAGGCATACACGACCACCTCATGGCCTCTCCTGCTCCCACCTAACACTCTCTCTGATTCTCCTCACTGTTGGGGATATCTCTCCTAATCCTGGCCCTCCTCACCACATCCCCATTGTCACATCTAACTGCCACCCACACTCTAACACAAATTTTCGCAACCCTTCTAACCTTATACCCATTCCCCCAGCCCCCGCTCCCCCAGTCCCACTAACAGGAGCTCTATGGAACGCTCGCTCTGTCTGCAATAAACTTTCCTACATCCATGATCTTTTCATCACTAATAAACTTTCCTTCCTCGCCATCACAAAAACCTGGCTCACCCCCTCTGACACAGCCTCTCCCGGCTCACCCCCTCTGACACAGCCTCTCCCGGCTCACCCCCTCTGACACTGCCTCTCCCGGCTCACCCCCTCTGACACTGCCTCTCCCGGCTCACCCCCTCTGACACAGCCTCTCCCGGCTCACCCCCTCTGACACAGCCTCTCCCGTCTCACCCCCTCTGACACAGCCTCTCCCGTCTCACCCCCTCTGACACAGCCTCTCCCGGCTCACCCCCTCTGACACTGCCTCTCCCGGCTCACCCCCTCTGACACTGCCTCTCCCGGCTCACCCCCTCTGACGCTGCCTCTCCCGGCTCACCCCCTCTGATGCTGCCTCTCCCGGCTCACCCCCTCTGACGCTGCCTCTCCCGGCTCACCCCCTCTGATGCTGCCTCTCCCGGCTCACCCCCTCTGACACTGCCTCTCCCGGCTCACCCTCTCTGACACTGCCTCTCCCGGCTCACCCCCTCTGACACTGCCTCTCCCGGCTCACCCCCTCTGACACTGCCTCTCCCGGCTCACCCTCTCTGACACTGCCTCTCCCGGCTCACCCCCTCTGACACTGCCTCTCCCGGCTCATCCCCTCTGACACTGCCTCTCCTGGCTCACTCCCTCTGACACTGCCTCTCCTGGCTCACCCCCTCTGACACTGCCTCTCCCTGCTCACCCTCTCTGACACTGCCTCTCCCGGCTCACCCTCTCTGACACTGCCTCTCCCGGCTCACCCCCTCTGACACTGCCTCTCCCGGCTCACCCCCTCTGACACTGCCTCTCCCGGCTCACCCCCTCTGACACTGCCTCTCCCGGCTCACCCTCTCTGACACTGCCTCTCCCGGCTCACCCCCTCTGACACTGCCTCTCCCGGCTCATCCCCTCTGACACTGCCTCTCCTGGCTCACTCCCTCTGACACTGCCTCTCCTGGCTCACCCCCTCTGACACTGCCTCTCCCTGCTCACCCTCTCTGACACTGCCTCTCCCGGCTCACCCTCTCTGACACTGCCTCTCCCGACTCACCCCCTCTGACACTGCCTCTCCCGGCTCACCCCCTCTGACACTGCCCCTCCTGGCTCATCCCCTCTGACACTGCCTCTCCTGGCTCACCCCCTCTGACACTGCCTCTCCTGGCTCACCCCCTCTGACACAGCCTCTCCTGGCTCACCCCCTCTGACACTGCCTCTCCTGGCTCACCCCCTCTGACACTGCCCCTCCTGGCTCATCCCCTCTGACACTGCCTCTCCTGGCTCGCCCCCTCTGACACAGCCTCTCCTGGCTCACCCCCTCTGACACAGCCTCTCCTGGCTCACCCCCTCTGACACTGCCTCTCCTGGCTCACCCCCTCTGACACAGCCTCTATTGGCTCACCCCCTCTGACACTGCCTCTCCTGGCTCACCCCCTCTGACACTGCCTCTCCTGGCTCACCCCCTCTGACACAGCCTCTATTGGCTCACCCCCTCTGACACTGCCTCTCCTGGCTCACCCCCTCTGACACAGCCTCTCCTGGCTCACCCCCTCTGACACTGCCTCTCCTGGCTCACCCCCTCTGACACAGCCTCTATTGGCTCACCCCCTCTGACACTGCCTCTCCTGGCTCACCCCCTCTGACACTGCCTCTCCTGGCTCACCTCCTCTGACACGGCCTCTCCTGGCTCACCCCCTCTGACACAGCCTCTCCTGGCTCACCCCCTCTGACACAGCCTCTATTGGCTCACCCCCTCTGACACTGCCTCTATTGGCTCACCCCCTCTGACACGGCCTCTCCTGGCTCACCCCCTCTGACACTGCCTCTCCTGGCTCACCCCCTCTGACACAGCCTCTATTGGCTCACCCCCTCTGACACTGCCTCTCCTGGTTCACCCCCTCTGACACGGCCTCTCCTGGCTCACCCCCTCTGACACTGCCTCTCCTGGCTCACCCCCTCTGACACTGCCTCTCCTGGCTCACCCCCTCTGACACCGCCTCTCCTGGCTCACCCCCTCTGACACTGCCTCTCCTGGCTCACCCCCTCTGACACTGCCTCTCCTGGCTCACCCCCTCTGACACTGCCTCTCCTGCCTCACCCCCTCTGACACTGCCTCTCCTGGCTCACCCCCTCTGACACTGCCTCTCCTGGCTCACCCCCTCTGACACTGCCTCTCCCGGATCACCCCCTCTGACACTGCCTCTCCCGGATCACCCCCTCTGACACTGCCTCTCCCGGATCACCCCCTCTGACACTGCCTCTCCTGCCTCACCCCCTCTGACACTGCCTCTCCTGCCTCACCCCCTCTGACACTGCCTCTCCTGGCTCACCCCCTCTGACACTGCCTCTCCTGGCTCACCCCCTCTGACACTGCCCCTCCTGGCTCATCCCCTCTGACACTGCCTCTCCTGGCTCGCCCCCTCTGACACAGCCTCTCCTGGCTCACCCCCTCTGACACAGCCTCTCCTGGCTCACCCCCTCTGACACTGCCTCTCCTGGCTCACCCCCTCTGACACAGCCTCTATTGGCTCACCCCCTCTGACACTGCCTCTCCTGGCTCACCCCCTCTGACACTGCCTCTCCTGGCTCACCCCCTCTGACACAGCCTCTATTGGCTCACCCCCTCTGACACTGCCTCTCCTGGCTCACCCCCTCTGACACAGCCTCTCCTGGCTCACCCCCTCTGACACTGCCTCTCCTGGCTCACCCCCTCTGACACAGCCTCTATTGGCTCACCCCCTCTGACACTGCCTCTCCTGGCTCACCCCCTCTGACACTGCCTCTCCTGGCTCACCTCCTCTGACACGGCCTCTCCTGGCTCACCCCCTCTGACACAGCCTCTCCCGGCTCACCCCCTCTGACACTGCCTCTCCCGGCTCACCCCCTCTGACACTGCCTCTCCCGGCTCACCCCCTCTGACACTGCCTCTCCCGGCTCACCCCCTCTGACGCTGCCTCTCCCGGCTCACCCCCTCTGATGCTGCCTCTCCCGGCTCACCCCCTCTGACACTGCCTCTCCCGGCTCACCCTCTCTGACACTGCCTCTCCCGGCTCACCCCCTCTGACACTGCCTCTCCCGGCTCACCCCCTCTGACACTGCCTCTCCCGGCTCACCCTCTCTGACACTGCCTCTCCCGGCTCACCCCCTCTGACACTGCCTCTCCCGGCTCATCCCCTCTGACACTGCCTCTCCTGGCTCACTCCCTCTGACACTGCCTCTCCTGGCTCACCCCCTCTGACACTGCCTCTCCCTGCTCACCCTCTCTGACACTGCCTCTCCCGGCTCACCCTCTCTGACACTGCCTCTCCCGGCTCACCCCCTCTGACACTGCCTCTCCCGGCTCACCCCCTCTGACACTGCCTCTCCCGGCTCATCCCCTCTGACACTGCCTCTCCTGGCTCACTCCCTCTGACACTGCCTCTCCTGGCTCACCCCCTCTGACACTGCCTCTCCCTGCTCACCCTCTCTGACACTGCCTCTCCCGGCTCACCCTCTCTGACACTGCCTCTCCCGACTCACCCCCTCTGACACTGCCTCTCCCGGCTCACCCCCTCTGACACTGCCCCTCCTGGCTCATCCCCTCTGACACTGCCTCTCCTGGCTCACCCCCTCTGACACTGCCTCTCCTGGCTCACCCCCTCTGACACAGCCTCTCCTGGCTCACCCCCTCTGACACTGCCTCTCCTGGCTCACCCCCTCTGACACTGCCCCTCCTGGCTCATCCCCTCTGACACTGCCTCTCCTGGCTCGCCCCCTCTGACACAGCCTCTCCTGGCTCACCCCCTCTGACACAGCCTCTCCTGGCTCACCCCCTCTGACACTGCCTCTCCTGGCTCACCCCCTCTGACACAGCCTCTATTGGCTCACCCCCTCTGACACTGCCTCTCCTGGCTCACCCCCTCTGACACTGCCTCTCCTGGCTCACCCCCTCTGACACAGCCTCTATTGGCTCACCCCCTCTGACACTGCCTCTCCTGGCTCACCCCCTCTGACACAGCCTCTCCTGGCTCACCCCCTCTGACACTGCCTCTCCTGGCTCACCCCCTCTGACACAGCCTCTATTGGCTCACCCCCTCTGACACTGCCTCTCCTGGCTCACCCCCTCTGACACTGCCTCTCCTGGCTCACCTCCTCTGACACGGCCTCTCCTGGCTCACCCCCTCTGACACAGCCTCTCCTGGCTCACCCCCTCTGACACAGCCTCTATTGGCTCACCCCCTCTGACACTGCCTCTATTGGCTCACCCCCTCTGACACGGCCTCTCCTGGCTCACCCCCTCTGACACTGCCTCTCCTGGCTCACCCCCTCTGACACAGCCTCTATTGGCTCACCCCCTCTGACACTGCCTCTCCTGGTTCACCCCCTCTGACACGGCCTCTCCTGGCTCACCCCCTCTGACACTGCCTCTCCTGGCTCACCCCCTCTGACACTGCCTCTCCTGGCTCACCCCCTCTGACACCGCCTCTCCTGGCTCACCCCCTCTGACACTGCCTCTCCTGGCTCACCCCCTCTGACACTGCCTCTCCTGGCTCACCCCCTCTGACACTGCCTCTCCTGCCTCACCCCCTCTGACACTGCCTCTCCTGGCTCACCCCCTCTGACACTGCCTCTCCTGGCTCACCCCCTCTGACACTGCCTCTCCCGGATCACCCCCTCTGACACTGCCTCTCCCGGATCACCCCCTCTGACACTGCCTCTCCCGGATCACCCCCTCTGACACTGCCTCTCCTGCCTCACCCCCTCTGACACTGCCTCTCCTGCCTCACCCCCTCTGACACTGCCTCTCCTGGCTCACCCCCTCTGACACTGCCTCTCCTGGCTCACCCCCTCTGACACTGCCCCTCCTGGCTCATCCCCTCTGACACTGCCTCTCCTGGCTCGCCCCCTCTGACACAGCCTCTCCTGGCTCACCCCCTCTGACACAGCCTCTCCTGGCTCACCCCCTCTGACACTGCCTCTCCTGGCTCACCCCCTCTGACACAGCCTCTATTGGCTCACCCCCTCTGACACTGCCTCTCCTGGCTCACCCCCTCTGACACTGCCTCTCCTGGCTCACCCCCTCTGACACAGCCTCTATTGGCTCACCCCCTCTGACACTGCCTCTCCTGGCTCACCCCCTCTGACACAGCCTCTCCTGGCTCACCCCCTCTGACACTGCCTCTCCTGGCTCACCCCCTCTGACACAGCCTCTATTGGCTCACCCCCTCTGACACTGCCTCTCCTGGCTCACCCCCTCTGACACTGCCTCTCCTGGCTCACCTCCTCTGACACGGCCTCTCCTGGCTCACCTCCTCTGACACAGCCTCTCCTGGCTCACCCCCTCTGACACAGCCTCTATTGGCTCACCCCCTCTGACACTGCCTCTATTGGCTCACCCCCTCTGACACGGCCTCTCCTGGCTCACCCCCTCTGACACTGCCTCTCCTGGCTCACCCCCTCTGACACAGCCTCTATTGGCTCACCCCCTCTGACACTGCCTCTCCTGGTTCACCCCCTCTGACACGGCCTCTCCTGGCTCACCCCCTCTGACACTGCCTCTCCTGGCTCACCCCCTCTGACACTGCCTCTCCTGGCTCACCCCCTCTGACACCGCCTCTCCTGGCTCACCCCCTCTGACACTGCCTCTCCTGGCTCACCCCCTCTGACACTGCCTCTCCTGGCTCACCCCCTCTGACACTGCCTCTCCTGCCTCACCCCCTCTGACACTGCCTCTCCTGGCTCACCCCCTCTGACACTGCCTCTCCTGGCTCACCCCCTCTGACACTGCCTCTCCCGGATCACCCCCTCTGATACTGCCTCTCCCGGATCACCCCCTCTGACACTGCCTCTCCCGGATCACCCCCTCTGACACTGCCTCTCCTGCCTCACCCCCTCTGACACTGCCTCTCCTGCCTCACCCCCTCTGACACTGCCTCTCCTGGCTCACCCCCTCTGACACCGCCTCTCCTGGCTCACCCCCTCTGACACTGCCTCTCCTGGCTCACCCCCTCTGACACTGCCTCTCCTGGCTCACCCCCTCTGACACTGCCTCTCCTGGCTCACCCCCTCTGACACTGCCTCTCCTGGTTCACCCCCTCTGACACGGCCTCTCCTGGCTCACCCCCTCTGACACAGCCTCTCCTGGCTCACCCCCTCTGACACTGCCTCTCCTGGCTCACC
This sequence comes from Anomaloglossus baeobatrachus, assembly GCF_048569485.1. Lineage (NCBI taxonomy): Eukaryota > Metazoa > Chordata > Amphibia > Anura > Aromobatidae > Anomaloglossus > Anomaloglossus baeobatrachus. Next base: position 230,999,542 of record NC_134361.1, read on the forward strand.
CCCTCTGACACCGCCTCTCCTGGCTCACCCCCTCTGACACTGCCTCTCCTGGCTCACCCCCTCTGACACTGCCTCTCCTGGCTCACCCCCTCTGACACTGCCTCTCCTGGCTCACCCCCTCTGACACTGCCTCTCCTGGCTCACCCCCTCTGACACTGCCTCTCCTGGCTCACCCCCTCTGACACCGCCTCTCCTGGCTCACCCCCTCTGACACTGCCTCTCCTGGCTCACCCCCTCTGACACTGCCTCTCCTGGCTCACCCCCTCTGACACTGCCTCTCTTGGCTCACCCCCTCTGACACAGCCTCTCCTGGCTCACCCCCTCTGACACTGCCTCTCCTGGCTCACCCCCTCTGACACAGCCTCTCCTGGCTCACCCCCTCTGACACTGCCTCTCCTGGCTCACCCCCTCTGACACTGCCTCTCCTGCTGCACTTTCTTATGATGGTCTCCAATTCTCTCACACTCCCCGCCCCAGTAGCAAGCATGGTGGAGGAGTTGGTTTGCTCCTTTACACCAATTCCACTACCACCCTCTGTTACTCTCCCATCTTTTGAGGTGCACTCCGTACGAATCTACTCCCCCTCCAACCTTCAACTGGCTGTCATTTATCGCCCCCCAGGACCAGCCACCTCCTTTTTTGACCATTTCACCACCTGGCTACTACATTTCCTTTCCACCGACATCCCCACCATCATCATGGGTGATTTCAATATCCCCATTGACACTTCCCTCTCATCTGTCTCTAAACTTCTAACACTCGCTTCCTCCTTCAGTCTCACCCAATGTTCCTCTGCAGCTACTCACAAAGATGGCCACACGCTGGACCTCATCTACACTCGCCTCTGTTCCCTATCTAACCTCTCTAACTCGCCTCTCCCCCTGTCTGACCACAACCTACTCACATTCTCTTCCCTCTCTTCTCCAAGTACACAATCCCCATGCACAATCTTTCACACCCTCGCAGAAATATCAAACACCTTGACTTACACTCACTCTCTCAGTCCCTTCTACCTCTTGCAGACATTGCTTCTTCACACGATGCAGATGCTGCTGCCACTTTATACAACACTACAATCTCTACAGCTCTCGAATCAGCCGCCCCCCTCACACACACCAAAACCCGCACAATCAACAGGCAACCCTGGCACACGAGCCAGACTAAAGATTTGTGACGGGCTTCCAGAATTGCTGAGCGGAGATGGAAGAAGTCTCATTCCACTGAGCACTTCGTCACATTCAAACAGCCCTCACCACTTTCAAGTCCACACTCACTGCTGCAAAACAAACCTACTTCTCATCCCTCATATCCTCTATCTCTCACAACCCTAAACAGCTATTCAACACTTTCAACTCTCTCCTCCGTCCCCCGGCACCACCTCCCTCTCCTCTCCTCCGTCCTCCAGCACCACCTCCCTCTCCTCTCCTCCGTCCCCCAGCACCACCTACCTCTCCTCTCCTCCGTCCTCCAGCACCACCTCCCTCTCCTCTCCTCCGTCCCCCAGCACCACCTCCCTCTCCTCTCCTCCGTCCTCCAGCACCACCTCCCTCTCCTCTCATTTGAAGACTTTGCCTCTTACTTCAAGCGGAAGATTGACAACATCAGAGCAAGCTTTGGCCCACAATCACCACAGCCACTCCTCACAACTACTCAGCCTTCTTCCTCTAAATCCAGCTTCTCCATCATGACAGAAGATCATCTTTCCACTCTACTCTCAAGATCACATCTCACGACCTGCCTGCTTGATCCACTTCCATCCCACCTCATCCCCAATCTCACCACAGTCCTCATCCCAACCCTAACCCACCTCTTCAACCTATCACTAACAACTGGTGTATTCCCTTCATGCTTTAAACATGCTTCCATTACACCCATCCTCAAAAATCCCTCCCTTGACCCATCCTCTGTGTCAAACTATCGCCCCATATCCCTTCTCCCCTATGCCTCAAAACTACTGGAACAGCATATCCATCTTGAACTGTCCTCATACCTCTCCTCCTGCTCCCTCTTTGACCGGCTTCAATCTGGCTTCCGACCCCATCATTCCATTGAAACTGCCCAGAACCAAAGTCACTAACGACCTACTAACCGCAAAATCCAAGCGACACTACTCTGTCCTCCTCCTCCTGGACCTGTCCTCTGCCTTTGACACAGTAGACCATTCCCTCCTACTACAGATTCTCTCATCTCTGGGCATCACAGACTTGGCGCTATCTTGGATCTCCTCATACCTAACCGACCGAACTTTCAGCGTCTCCCATTCTCACACCACTTCCTCATCTAGCCCCCTATCTGTCGGTGTCCCCCAAGGTTCAGTTCTTGGACCCCTGCTGTTCCCCATTCACACCTTCGGCCTGGGACAGCTCATAGAGTCCCACGGCTTTCAATATCATCTCCACGCTGATGATACACAGATGTACAGTGCCTACAAGTAGTATTCAACCCCCTGCAGATTTATAATATGTATAGTGCCTACAAGTAGTATTCAACCCCCTGCAGATTTAGCAGGTTTGATAAGATGCAAACTACAAGAGCAGGATTTATTAACAGATGCATAAATCTTACAAACCAACAAGTTTTGTTGCTCAGTTACATTTTAATAAATTTTCAACATAAAAGTGTGGGTCAATTATTATTCAACCCCTAGGTTTAATATTTTGTGGAATAACCCTTGTTTGCAATTACAGCTAATAATCGTCTTTTATAAGACCTGATCAGGCCGGCACAGGTCTCTGGAGTTATCTTGGCCCACTCCTCCATGCAGATCTTCTCCAAGTTATCTAGGTTCTTTGGGTCTCTCATGTGGACTTTAATCTTGAGCTCCTTCCACAAGTTTTCAATTGGGTTAAGGTCAGGAGACTGACTAGGCTACTGCAACACCTTGATTTTTTCCCTCTTGAACCAGGCCTTGGTTTTCTTGGCTGTGTGCTTTGGGTCGTTGTCTTGTTGGAAGATGAAATGACGACCCATCTTAAGATCCTTGATGGAGGAGCGGAGGTTCTTGGCCAAAATCTCCAGGTAGGCCGTGCTCTCCATCTTCCCATGGATGCGGACCAGATGGCCAGGCCCCTTGGCTGAGAAACAGCCCCACAGCATGATGCTGCCACCACCATGCTTGACTGTAGGGATGGTGTTCTTGGGGTCATATGCAGTGCCATCCAGTCTACAAACGTCACGTGTGTGGTTGGCACCAAAGATCTCGATCTTGGTCTCATCAGACCAGAGAACCTTGAACCAGTCTGTCTCAGAGTCCTCCAAGTGATCATGAGCAAACTGTAGACGAGCCTTGACATGACGCTTTGAAAGTAAAGGTACCTTACGGGCTCGTCTGGAACGGAGACCATTGCGGTGGAGTACGTTACTTATGGTATTGACTGAAACCAATGTCCCCACTGCCATGAGATCTTCCCAGAGCTCCTTCCTTGTTGTCCTTGGGTTAGCCTTGACTCTTCGGACAAGCCTGGCCTCGGCACGGGTGGAAACTTTCAAAGGCTGTCCAGGCCATGGAAGGCTAACAGTAGTTACATAAGCCTTCCACTTCCGGATGATGCTCCCAACAGTGGAGACAGGTAGGCCCAACTCCTTGGAAAGGGTTTTGTACCCCTTGCCAGCCTTGTGACCCTCCACGATCTTGTCTCTGATGGCCTTGGAATGCTCCTTTGTCTTTCCCATGTTGACCAAGTATGAGTGCTGTTCACAAGTTTGGGGAGGGTCTTAATTAGTCAGAAAAGGCTGGAAAAAGAGATAATTAATCCAAACATGTGAAGCTCATTGTTCTTTGTGCCTGAAATACTTCTTAATACTTTAGGGGAACCAAACAGAATTCTGGTGGTTTGAGGGGTTGAATAATAAATGACCTCTGAATAAACTTTTCACAATTTAAAAAAAAAAAAAAAAAAAAAAATAACATTCTTTTTTGCTGCATTTCACACGTCCAGGCTGATCTACAGTCCAAATGTCACAATGCCAAGTTATTCCGAATGTGTAAACCTGCTAAATCTGCAGGGGGTTGAATACTACTTGTAGGCACTGTACCTCTCTGGACCTGACATCTCCTCCCTACTAACCAGAATCCCACAATGTCTGTCTGCTACTTCATCCTTTTTCTTTGCTCGATTCTTAAAATTGAACATGGACAAAACTGAATTCATTGTCTTTCCTCCTCCTCACTCATCTCCTCCACCTGACATATCCATCAATGTCAATGGCTGCTCACTCTCCCCGGTCCCACGTGCTCGCTGCCTGGGAGTAATCCTAGACTCTGATCTCTCTTTCAAGCCACACATCCAAGCCCTCTTCACCTCCTGCCGCCTCCAACTCAAAAATATTTCCCGGATCCGAACATTCCTTTCCCAAGAAGCTGCAAAAATCCCTTATTATCTCCCGCCTGGATTATTGCAACCTCCTGCTCTGTGGCCTCCCTTCTAACAGTCTCACTCCCCTACAATCTATTCTAAACTATGCTGCCCGGCTCATCCACCTGTCCCCCCGCTACTCCCCGACCTCTCCTCTCTGCCAATCCCTTCACTGGCTTCCCATTGCTCAACGACTCCAGTTCAAAACACTAACCATGACCTACAAAGCCATCCACAACCTGTCTCCTGCATACATCTGTGACCTAGTCCCCCGGTACTCACCTGCACGTAATCTCCGATCCTCACAAGATCTCCTTCTCTACTCCCCTCTCATCTCCTCTTCCCACCATCGCATCCAAGATTTCTCCCGTGCCTCCCCCATACTCTAGAAGGCTCTACCTCAGCACATCAGACTCTCGCCTACCTTGACAAGCTTCAAAAGGAACCTGAAGACCCACCTCTTCCGACAAGCCTACAACCTGCCGTAACCCTAAGTCTGATACAGCGTCGCACAATCAGCTCTACCCTAACCTACTGTATCCTCACCTATCCCTTGTAGACTGTGAGCCCTCGCGGGCAGGGTCCTCTCTCCTCTTGTAGACTGTGAGCCCTCGTGGGCAGGGTCCTCTCTCCTCCTGTAGACTGTGAGCCCTCGCTGGCAGGGTCCTCTCTCCTCCTGTAGACTGTGAGCCCTCGTGGGCAGGGTCCTCTCTCCTCCTGTAGACTGTGAGCCCTCGCTGGCAGGGTCCTCTCTCCTCCTGTAGACTGTGAGCCCTCGCGGGCAAGGTCCTCTCTCCTCCTGTAGACTGTGAACCCTCGCGGGCAGGGTCCTCTCTCCTCCTGTAGACTGTGAACCCTCGTGGGCAGGGTCCTCTCTCCTCCTGTAGACTGTAAGCCCTCGCGGGCAGGGACCTCACTCCTCCTGGATCTGTCTGTGCCTTGTATTGTTTATGATTATTGTACTTGTCCCTATTATGTACACCCCTTTCACATGTAAAGCGCCATGGAATTGATGGCGCTATAATAATAATAATTAATAATCTGTTGTCAGACATTTGGGGATCCACTTTGCAGAAGCTTCCTCATGTCCAAATGTTCATGGATAATGACACAAATACGATCATGGGAAATCCACATGTCGTCTGCTATTGCTTTAGCTGAAATTCGTGGATTCTCCAGTATGAGGTTGTGCGCAGCATCGACGATCTCCAGAACAACAACCACTCTCGGGCGTCCAGGACGTTCCTCATCACTGGGGCTGAAGGGGCCCGTTATAAATTTTGCAACCCAGTTCTTACCTGTGGAATATGAAGGGCATTGATCCCTCAATGTCTGCGACATATCACCATGAATATCCGCCGCGGACTTTCCTTGCAGAAAAAAGAATTTTATCATCCTCTGCTCTCAGTTGTGTGAATATCGCATTAGACGCCGCCATTTTGTTTTCTCGCGTGTGTAGAACACTGTTGCCATAAGCAACAAACACAACATTTTGAAAACATATATTAGACACATAAGGCTTTCATGTGATGTAACATTCGTTACCATAGAAACAAAAAAAGATCACAAAGCCAAAGACTTATCAGCAGCTCCACCAACAGCGCATGTTTTCAGGATTTCCTTAGCATTGCACAAATGTGGCAATCATCCCTTGTGCAATTACTAAGTGATCATCTGTGCAATCCTAAAGAATCCTGAAAACACACACTATTGTCGGGCTTTGAGGCCTGGAGTTGAGGCACGCTGCTGTAGAATCTGCTCTACATTACTGTCGTACCCGTGTGAGCTGCAGAAAGGGAAAGTAAAAGTGAAACTGCACAACTTAAGCAGGAAGTGACTTTCTTCTACCTCGAAGGTGACTTGAAAGTTTCTCGGAGTTCACGAGACTCAAGAGTTGGGTTTTTTTTATTTGAAATCTGGAGATCGTGGGTTTTTTCACCCATGTCTTAGTAATAAGATGCTACTTTACACTGAAGACGGATCAAAACATTCCCAGGCCTAGAATAGAAGCCCCCGAAAAGAGCCATGCCCCACCGCTCCAATCGAGAAATGAGGGATTGTTGTGGGGCCTTGGTTTTCCTTATTGTACCTATTGCCATTGTGCTGTGGTATTTATACTCGCCGAGCTACGACCTTCTGAAGAACGTCGCAGGTAAGCCATACCTCCCAACTTTACAAAGAAAGGAAAGAGGGACAAAGTCTGCGTGCGCCGTGGCGATTTTTGACCATGCCCCTAGCCACACCCATTTGGCAGTAAGGGTCATTCAGCAGATGCC
>NC_134361.1:231011172-231128672 GCF_048569485.1 Anomaloglossus baeobatrachus
ACATGCGTTTTTTGGTGCGTTTTTTTGACGCAGGTGCGTTTTTGTGCGTTTTTAGCGGCCAAAAATGCACAAAAATGCAGCGTGCGCACATAGCCTTATATAGAGGTTAAGATTACCAAATCTTCCTATGCTTTTCGATACAGGCAGTAGCTCAGTGGTAGAGCGGCTGCCCATGGACCCATGAGCTTCACGGGTCACAGGTTTGAGTCCCGGCCGCCCTGATAATCCAGTCTTCCCCATTGCTGGGCAAAGTAGCAAATCTGGCAATTTCTCCAAGGGGGAGGAGACAGGGGATTTAATATATGACCGGGCTGCAGAGGCAGGGAAGCTCGCCCCCCAACCTGGCAGGAGCTCGTACATTCTAGGCTCAACCAGGAGGACATGGGGGTGCAGGCTGTGTGGGATAAAGGGGTGCAGGCTCACAGAGGGGTAAACATGGCTACCTGGTTAGGAGCCCATTCAGATGTTTCGCCCCTCTTGAGCTGAACGCCTAGCCCTGTGTGGGGGTACCAGTAGTTGGACCACCAGCGAGCAATGCGTTATCCAATATCTTATCAGTAATTGGATGTTATACCCTTGGTACCAGCACTGTAAAGCTTAACTTGTCGGGACCTATATTGTGCTTTAGGACCACAGAATTTTATTTATATTTTTTTACTTTACGTCACCACTTTCACATTTGCACTGGCATTATTGTGTTTTGGATATTGCATGGGCAGCTACAATTACAGGGATATCAAATATGTATATTTCTCCCATCTGTAAGAACCCAACAACTTATGAGTGAAACATGTGGTATTGCTGCGTATGAAAAAGTCCAAACCTCACAAATATATTGTTTGATATATATTTATACGTTTTTTGTAAGTTATTTAGACCGCTTGACAAATGCTTAAAAAAAAAAAGTATATATATACAGTGCCTTTGGAAAGTATTCAGCCCCTTGAATTTTTCACCCTTTTCCCACATTTCAGGCTTCAGACATAAAGATAAAATGTGAATGTTCTGGAGAAGAATCTACAAGTGACACAATTGTGAAGAGGAAGGAAATTTATTGCTCATTTTAAACTTTTATAAAAAATAAATACCTGAAAATTGTGCTGTGCAATATTATTTATCCCCTGTAAGTGAATACTTTGTTCGCCCCCTTTTGCTGCGATTACAGCACAGTCTCTTGGGGTAGGGGTCTATCGGTTTTGCACATGGAGAGGCTGAAATTCTCGCCCTTCCTTTGTCAACAGCTGGAGCTGAGTGAGGTTGGATGGAAGCATTTGTGAACAGCAGTTTTCAGCTCTTTCCACAGATTCTCGATTGGGTTCAGGTCTGGGCTGTGACTTGGCCATTCTAACACCTGGATACGGTTATTTGTGAACCATTCCATTGTAGATTTTGCTTTATGTTTGGGATCATTGTCTTGTTGGAAGACAAATCTCCGTCCCAGTCTCAGGTCTTTTGCAGACTCCAACAGGTTTTCTTCAAGAATGGTCCTGTATTTGGCTCCATCCATCTTCCCATCAATTTTACCAATCTTCACTGTCTCTGCTGAAGAAAAGCAGGCCCAAACCATGATGCTGCCTCCACCATGTTTGACAGTGGGGATGGTGTGTTCAGGGTGATGAGCTGTGTTGCTTTTATCGTTTGGCATTGTGCCCAGATAGTTGGATTTTGGTTTCCTCTGAGCAGAGCCCCTTCTTCCACATGTTTGGTGTCTCCAGGTGGCTTGTGGAACACTTTACACAACACTTTCTATGGATATCTTTGAGAAATGGCTTTCTTCTTGCCACTCTTCCATAAAGGCCAGATTTGTGCAGTTGTCGCGGGCGGGGAGGAGGGTGTCAGCACACCGCGCTCACCCCTTCTGCTCGGGTCCGGCAGTTGCTCCTGGTGGCTCGAGCTGCGGGCCGGATCCCGGGGTGTCTCGAGCGACACTCCTCGCCCGTGAGTGAAAGGGGGGTGTTTGTTGGGATTATAGTTCGTGACGCCACCCACGGTTGTGGTGATGGCACCACCGCTGCTCAGTGTGGGGGTCCCGGGGATGGTGATTGGAGCAGCCAGGTGTTGTGTTGCCCCTCCGTGGGTAGGGGTTGGTGATCCCGGGGCCCGGTGAAGAGATGTAAAGTGTAGGGCCTGGAGGGCGCAGGGACGCGGGGGCAGCGCTGTGCCTTGCGGCACTGTGGTACTCACTCAGCCTGAGACACGGACACAGTTTGTACGGTAAACCAACGGCTGGTAGGACGGTCCCACAGACGGTTGCACCTGCACTCCCGGTAGGTGACGGTGACATCTCTCTTCCTTGCACCTGTTTGACTGATGGTAGCGGTGGATTCCCTCCGGTTACCCGCTCCCCGACTGCAATCTGGGCCGGAGGAGCTCTACACTTTGCCCGCAGGCGCTGGCCCTGGGGAAACTGGTGCCTTGGCGGTGGCGGTGTCTCCCCGGTAATGGTCGGGCTGTTGCCGTCAATCGGGACTTTGTTGCTGGGGGATCTGCGTCCCCTTCACTGACGGATTCGGCAAATTGGGCGACTCCTAGCCTTGCCGGGGTCCGAGAGGCCCCTGCCCTGGTGCTGACTGTCCTTCGGAACACTGCTCCAGACCACCGGGCACACAGCCAACGGGGTCCTTCCAGGAACTTCCAAACGGTCCCCCTCCGGACAGTCACCGCCGTCGCTGACCTTGCTGTTCTAGCCCTACACACAGCTGGGCTCTCAGGCTCTGCGCACTCTCTGCGCTCTCTCCACTTCTTGCTTTCCTCCTTTTCCACTTTCCTTTCCTTCACTTTCACTTCTGGTTGTTTACTCTAGCCCCTGCCTGGGCTACTCCTCACTCCTTCCACTTCCTCCTCCCTGACAGTTCTGCTCTCTTGCCCTGCCCGGGCTAATCTCGATGTTTACTCAAGCCCTGCCTGGGCTAATCTGCCTGGTTACTTCCTGCCTCCAGAGCTGTGAGCTCCTTGGTGGGCGGAGCCAACCGCCTGGCCCACCCCCTGGTGTGCATCAACAGACTCTTGGAGGAAGGCAACAAGGGTTTCTGGTTAGCAGGTGTGCCTACCTGGAGTGTGGGGTGTAGTGGTGTTGTTATCTGTGTCCCCTTGCTTGCCCAGGGCGACACATTCCCCCTTAGCAAAATGCAGACCGTCCGCGGGCTGCCGTCCTACACCGGTTTTATTTTTCTGTAAAAAGGGGATAACAGGGTTAAACAAACATGCATGACATTTTTAATAAACTCTTCCCAAGACGGGAGGCACATTTTACTTTTAACGTTTCAACGGTGTACGGTCACGGTTTCCGCTCTCTCCCACCCAAGTAACCTGGCCCTGATGCTGCCCCTAAAACCCAGGCAGCACCCCTTGACCCACAGTCCAGCACACGGTACCCGAGCGGGATCTGTCCTTCCCTCCAGAGGGTAGCCACCGGTTCCTTTGGTGGCTGGGCCCTGGCCTGCTCTGCTCAGGGCCCTCCCTCCAACCTGCCTCTCCGGAGGCGGCCTGCGGAAACGGTAACGGTACCCAACATATTTACAAGCCACTAACGTTTGTGGTTGCCCTGCAGAGTTCACGGGCTTGTCCATGGCTAGTTCCCATGCATTTTTAAACTTTGAACGGTCCCCACGGGGACAACGGTGCCGGCTCCAGCCGGTTGCTAATCACACGGTGAATCAGGTGAAAACTCGGATAATCATCTTTCATTTTTGGCAAAACTTTTCAACTTTTTCAAACAAACTTTCAAACAACAAACAAGCAGGTGGTCCCAACGGGGACGGTGCTGCGGTGCTCCGCTGCCTTCACTGCTCAACAGTCCATTCTCATCCGTGGGGCTCTAGTGCCACCTTCACATGGCACACCACTCTGGACCCCAATGGTAGCTCGCTGCAGGTGATCTTCTTCCATATACATGCGGGCATGCACCTCCGCTCTACACCCCTCTCGGGCATCGATCTCCCTGCGCAGCTGCTGTTGCCGCCGCTCCCAGTATGGAGCACTTTCTGCTTGCTCCGGTTCAGCGTGTGCGGGGGACGGACCCAGCCAGAGTCCCTCCGTGTCGGCTACGACCGGCACCTCCAGTAACGAGGGACCCCGCTGTGACATGGCCTGCTCTGCCTCCTGGCAGCTGCATCCCCGCCGTGCCTCCGGTGCATCTTTGCTGACGGCCTCAGCCTTCGGCTTCTCCCAGGGGAGCGTATCAGAGTGGTCACGAGCTTCTGCTGCAGGTCGGTCCGCCGGGGCGGATTGGCAGGGTACCGCTACCGGTGGTGGTGGTAGCGGGCCTAGTGGCGGGGTCACGGCCTCCGGGACGGGTGGCGAGGGAGGCAACGGGGGGAGAGGGCTTGGACCGGGCCCCACAGCCGCGATGACCGGCCCTTCAAGGGCATCGGGACGTGGGTCACTCACCCTCCCTTTCTCCGCTTCCTCCTCGCGTCTCCGCACGGTGGCTACAACGTCCGCCATGTTGGCCTCCCACTCCTCCAGGAGGAGCTGCATGCGGACCTGCAGACGGCTGCTTAGCTGGACGGTCCGGACTTCCACCCGCGCCGCGATACCAGGCGCGGGGACCACGGTGTTGTTGGTCGGACTCAGCATCTTTAGCAGTGCCTTCTTCCAGGAACCAGTAAATGGCCGCAGAGTCCTGGCGTCCCTGCTTCTATAGCCGCAGCTACATGCGGCCAGCCGCCATCGCGTCCCCCTTAGCTCTTTTCGGCCCCTCCTCTCTCGGGGCGGAGTTTTGGCCTTCGCGCCTCTACTGCTCGAGAAGACGCTCGAGCGGGAACTTTTCGCGCCAAAGATGGCGGCTTCTGAAATTTTTCTGCCGGATACCTCCGGCGGTAACAAGGCGCACCTCTACCAGACGGCAGAGCGGTAAGATCCTGTTCATGACGCCAAGTTGTCGCGGGCGGGGAGGAGGGTGTCAGCACACCGCGCTCACCCCTTCTGCTCGGGTCCGGCAGTTGCTCCTGGTGGCTCGAGCTGCGGGCCGGATCCTGGGGTGTCTCGAGCGACACTCCTCGCCCGTGAGTGAAAGGGGGGTGTTTGTTGGGATTATAGTTCGTGACGCCACCCACGGTTGTGGTGATGGCACCACCGCTGCTCAGTGTGGGGGTCCCGGGGATGGTGATTGGAGCAGCCAGGTGTTGTGTTGCCCCTCCGTGGGTAGGGGTTGGTGATCCCGGGGCCCGGTGAAGAGATGTAAAGTGTAGGGCCTGGAGGGCGCAGGGACGCGGGGGCAGCGCTGTGCCTTGCGGCACTGTGGTACTCACTCAGCCTGAGACACGGACACAGTTTGTACGGTAAACCAACGGCTGGTAGGACGGTCCCACAGACGGCTGCACCTGCACTCCCGGTAGGTGACGGTGATGTCCCTCTTCCTTGCACCTGTTTGACTGATGGTAGCGGTGGATTCCCTCCGGTTACCCGCTCCCCGACTGCAATCTGGGCCGGAGGAGCTCTACACTTTGCCCGCAGGCGCTGGCCCTGGGGAAACTGGTGCCTTGGCGGTGGCGGTGTCTCCCCGGTAATGGTCGGGCTGTTGCCGTCAATCGGGACTTTGTTGCTGGGGGATCTGCGTCCCCTTCACTGACGGATTCGGCAAATTGGGCGACTCCTAGCCTTGCCGGGGTCCGAGAGGCCCCTGCCCTGGTGCTGACTGTCCTTCGGAACACTGCTCCAGACCACCGGGCACACAGCCAACGGGGTCCTTCCAGGAACTTCCAAACGGTCCCCCTCCGGACAGTCACCGCCGTCGCTGACCTTGCTGTTCTAGCCCTACACACAGCTGGGCTCTCAGGCTCTGCGCACTCTCTGCGCTCTCTCCACTTCTTGCTTTCCTCCTTTTCCACTTTCCTTTCCTTCACTTTCACTTCTGGTTGTTTACTCTAGCCCCTGCCTGGGCTACTCCTCACTCCTTCCACTTCCTCCTCCCTGACAGTTCTGCTCTCTTGCCCTGCCCGGGCTAATCTCGATGTTTACTCAAGCCCTGCCTGGGCTAATCTGCCTGGAACTTCCTGCCTCCAGAGTTGTGAGCTCCTTGGTGGGCGGAGCCAACCGCCTGGCCCACCCCCTGGTGTGCATCAACAGACTCTTGGAGGAAGGCAACAAGGGTTTCTGGTTAGCAGGTGTGCCTACCTGGAGTGTGGGGTGTAGTGGTGTTGTTATCTGTGTCCCCTGGCTTGCCCAGGGCGACACACAGTGACTGATTGTTGTGCTATGGACAGACTCTCCCACCTCAGCTGTAGATCTCTGCAGATCATCCAGAAGGATCATGGGCCTCTTGGCTTCATCTCTGATCAGTCTTCTCCTTGTGTGAGATGACAGTTTGGATGGACGGCCGGGTCTTGGTAGATTTGCAGTGGTATGATGCTCCTTCCATGTCAATATGATCGCTTGCACAGGGCTTCTTGGGATGTGTAAAGTTGTGGAAATCTTTTTGCAACCAAATCCAGCTTTAAACTTCTCCACAACAGTATCCTGGACCTGCCTGTTGTGTTCCTTGGTCTTCATGATGCTCTCTGCACTTTACACAGAACATGAGACTATCACAGAGCAGGGGCATTATACGGAGACTTGATCACACACAGGGGCTTATATTTATCATCAGTCATTTAGGACAACATTGCATCATTCAGAGACCCTCAATCACCTTCTGCACTGAAAGTAAAGGGGATGAATAATATTGCACGCCCCGATTTTCAGTTTATTCTTTGTTACAAAAGTTTACAATAAGCAATAAATATCGTTCCTCTTCACAATTGTGTCACTTGTTGTTGATTCTTCACCAGAACATTAACATTTTATCTTTATGTTTGAAGCCTGAAATGTGGGGAAAGGTTGAAAAAATCAAAGGGGCCAAATACTGTGTATATATGTATGTGTGTGTGTGTGTGTGTGTGTGTGTGTATGTGTTGTGAGACTGTGACCGGGGTTATCTATGACGGCCGGTATGTCTCGCCCCGGTTGTGCTCACTCCATGATAGAAAGTAAATCCACTCTAGGGTTAATGCTGTTTCCCTACAGGCTGAAGGAAGGGTTAAATGGGAACAGGAACGAGAGGCAGGTGTGTCGGGTGTGGGGGAGGCCTCACAACTCCCTGGGTTCTCTGCTGGAGAGACATGTATATTGCTGTGAACTTTTGTTTGGAGATTAAACACCGTGTGCTATGAACTTTAATGCCTGGATCCCGTGTCTTCTGCTGCGCAGCCGACCGCGCTACCTCACATATGGTGGAGAATGCGGGCATGCCAGCCGGTGAGGTGTAGCTTCCTTTTCTGGTGACCCGGTAGCACATGTCCTGGATTCAAGCAGCTATACTACGGCCCAAACCCAGCGACGCCATGGAGGAAATACTAAAGCATTTGGCTCAGGCTACTGCACAGCAACAACAGGTGAATACCCACCTGCTCCAGACGTTGGAGCAACAGCAGCAACAAGTTGATGCACAGCGGCAACAAGCTGATGAACAGCGGCAACAGCACCAGCAATCCTTGAAATTGCAGGAAAAAAGGCACCAAGAACAGATGGTTCTCCTGGCCAAGTCAATCCGTGCCGGACCGGCAGCAACAACCCCGGGATCGGGTGACGACGGCAGCGTCCGGAAAGCGGTGAGACAAGCGTTACAAAAAATGACTCCGGGGGATGATGTGGAAGCGTTCCTGGCAGTGTTTGAGCGGGTGGCCGAGCGGGAAAAGCTGCCGATCCCCCAGTGGGCTGAGGTATTGTCACCCTATCTGACGGGGGAACCCCAAAAAGCGTACCTGGACCTCTGTACCGAGGACGCCATTGACTATGTGACCCTGAAAGCCGAAATACTGGCTCGGTTGGGGGTGAATACCTATGTACGGGCTCAGCGGGTAAATCAGTGGTTCTATGAGGAAGCCAAACCCGTACGCTCCCAAGCCTATGACTTATTACATCTTGTAAAAAAGTGGTTGCAGCCTGACACTCTGAGCCCGGCGCAAATGGTGGAAAGGGTAGTAGTGGATCGTTTTGTGCGCACTTTACCCGTCACCGTTCAACGGTGGGTGGGACAGGGTGACCCGAGTACCCTGGACCAATTAGTGTCCCTGGTAGAGCGGCATGTGGCCACGCAGGACTTGATACGGGACACTGAGACTTTGCGTGCCGCCCGTCGGTCCGGCCCCTCCAAACCTAGGGCCAAGGACCCACCGCCGACACCGGTGCAGGAGTCCACTACCGTCCCGTCTGAGGCCGTGGCCGCCGTCCCGGAGGTCCGGAAAGTTCTGTACCCTAAACGACAACCCGTCAAGGGGGTTTCCGTCCCCATTAGATGTTGGCGGTGCCAGCGGGTGGGACATATGGAAGCCCAGTGTCCACTCACCACGGAGCCCATGGATTGTGGGGTTACCCGGCGGGGTTCAATGTATGCTCAGGTGGTGTATACCGCTGACCTGGTTCCCCCAGAGACTGAGCCCCACTTGTGCCAAATACAGGTGAATGGATGTCCGGTTACAGGATTGTTGGATTCCGGGAGCTTAGTGACCCTTGTGCGGTCCACCTTGAGGGCTAAAGTAAAGGCCACAGGACGTACCGTGGGGGTGGTTTGCATACATGGGGACCGCCGAGACTATCCCACGGGGATTGTCACCATCACAGCACCTTGCGGTCAGTTGCAACATGAGGTGGGACTTATGAACTCTCTTCCCTATGATGTGATCCTAGGAAGGGATCTACCGTATTTTTGGACTCTATGGAAGGGGCCTCCTAAGTCTCTTCAGGTATTGGACAGTCCGGGACCTGAGCCCTACAATCCTGAATCCGGGACGCCTGCCGTAGGGGTCCCCATGATAGGGACAGAGTGTGAACCCGATAGGTCACCCCTAGAGGTATTGGCAGGAGAGGCTGAAATGGTCGAGCCCATCCCGGAGTTGGAAGCGTCCCCGGATACGTTTGGGACAGCCCAACTCCAGGACCCTACATTAATACATGCCCGGAGTCAGGTGACAGTAGTTGACGGGGTGGCACAGCTGCCCGGTGCCCAGGTAAGGTACCCCCATTTCGCTCTTAAACAGGATTTACTCTACCGGGTAGATGAAATACGGGGCGTGGGGGTAGAGCAGTTGGTGGTGCCCCAGCCGTATCGCCGGCGGGTCCTCGACTTGGCTCATAAACACCTGATGAGTGGCCACTTAGGGGTCAAGAAAACGCAGGAGCGAATATTGCAAAGGTTCTATTGGCCCGGGGTCTTTGGGGAGGTAAAACGGTTCTGCGAAACCTGCCCGGAGTGTCAGCTTACCGCACCCCTGGTCCACTTTCGCAGTCCGTTGGTGCCGTTACCCATTATAGAAGTCCCTTTTGAACGGATAGGGATGGATCTGGTGGGGCCCCTCGTAAAGTCTGCTCGAGGGCACCAACACATCCTAGTGATCGTTGACTATGCCACCCGGTATCCAGAGGCGATACCTCTCAGACATACTGCAGCGAAGCTTATAGCTCGGGAGTTGTTTGCTGTGTTCTGCCGGGTGGGGTTGCCCAAGGAGATCCTTACGGATCAGGGGACTCCATTCATGTCTAAAGTGACCAAAGAACTATGCCGGCTACTCCAGATCAAGCAGTTGCGTACGTCTGTGTATCATCCTCAGACGGATGGGTTAGTAGAACGATTCAATAAAACCCTGAAAACCATGCTAAAAAGGGTGATCTCCAGAGACGGAAAAGACTGGGATATGATGCTTCCCTATTTGATGTTTGCCATACGAGAGGTGCCACAGGCATCCACGGGGTTTTCGCCTTTTGAATTGTTATACGGGCGACATCCCCGGGGATTGTTGGACCTGGCAAAGGAAACATGGGAGCAAGAACCCACCCCCCATAAAAGTGTGATTGAGCACATTTTAGGAATGCAGAACCGCATAAGCGCGGTCATGCCAATTGTGAAAGAGCATTTACAGGAGGCTCAGGCCGCGCAAAGCGGCCGCTACAATAGACAAGCCACCGTGCGGACCTTTAAACCCGGGGATCGGGTGTTGGTATTAATCCCCACGGCGGAGAGTAAATTCCTGGCTCAGTGGCAAGGCCCCTACGAGATAAAGGAAAGAGTCGGGGTGGTCAACTATAAAGTATTGCAGCCCGGTAGGCGGAAACCTGAACAAATATACCATGTCAACCTATTAAAACCGTGGCAGGAACGGGAAAGCCTGATGGCTGTTTTTTCCCCATCTCCCTCCTCTTCGGGTCGTTCACCTCCGGCTCCAGTGACCTCCGGAGAGGACGAACCGGAAGTAAGGATTGGAGAAGCCCTCACCAAGACTCAGAGGCGAGAGGCCAGACGGTT
Source organism: Anomaloglossus baeobatrachus (assembly GCF_048569485.1). Lineage (NCBI taxonomy): Eukaryota > Metazoa > Chordata > Amphibia > Anura > Aromobatidae > Anomaloglossus > Anomaloglossus baeobatrachus. Next base: position 231,021,452 of record NC_134361.1, read on the forward strand.
GGTTCAGCAGAACCCCGACGTCTTCTCCGAGCTGCCCGGTAGGACCAGTCTGATACGACATGATATTGTCACCGAGCCCCACCTGAAGGTACGCCTGAAGTCATACCGGGTACCGGAGGCTCGACGACAAGCCATATCGGAGGAAGTAAAGACAATGTTACGCCTGGGGGTCATCGAAAAATCCCGGAGTGAATGGGCTAGTCCGATTGTCCTAATACCAAAACCCGATGGCTCCTTAAGGTTCTGCAATGACTTTAGGAGATTGAACGAAATATCCAAGTTCGATCTCTACCCCATGCCGCGGGTGGATGAGCTGATTGATAGGCTGGGACAGGCGCGATATTTTACCACGCTCGACCTGACCAAGGGGTACTGGCAGGTGCCACTGACGGAGTCCGCCAAGGAGAAACCGCTTTTGTTACGCCGGAGGGTCTCTTCCACTATGTTGTCTTGCCTTTTGGGTTACATGGCGCTCCGGCCACGTTCCAGAGGTTGATGGACTTGGTGCTGGAACCCCACCAGGCGTATGCATCAGCGTACCTGGATGACATCATTATTTACAGCTCCGATTGGCAGACCCACTTGGAACAGGTACAAGCGGTGGTCGACGCGCTTCGAATAGCCGGATTGACAGCCAATCCCAAGAAATGTGCGTTGGGACTCACGGAAGCCCGCTACTTGGGCTACGTGATAGGCCAAGGAGTGATTAAGCCCCAAATTAACAAGGTTGAGGCGATCCAGAAGTGGCCTAGACCCCTGACCACGAAGCAGGTTAGGGCCTTCCTGGGTATCGTGGGGTACTACAGGAGGTTTGTAAAGGATTTTGCGGGCCTATCAGCCCCCTTGACGGACCTTCTCAAAGGCAAGAAGTCCGTCATGGTGCGCTGGACTCCGCAGGCCGAGGATTCCTTCCGGGCCCTGAAGGGGGTCCTGTGTGGACAGCCCGTTCTTGTAAACCCTGATTTCCGGAAGGAGTTCATAGTACAGACTGACGCCTCTGAGGTCGGCCTGGGGGCAGTGCTGTCTCAGGTGGTTCAGGGGGAGGAACACCCCGTCACCTTCTTAAGTAGGAAGCTCACCCCTCCCGAGCGGAATTATAGCGTAGTGGAGAAGGAGTGCCTGGCGATCAAGTGGGCCTTGGAGTCCCTACGCTATTACCTGCTGGGACGGCAGTTTCGCTTGGTGACGGATCACTCTCCACTGGTCTGGATGAGGTCCGCCAAGGAACGGAATGCCCGGGTTACCCGGTGGTTCCTTTCTCTGCAGAACTTCCGGTTTACGGTTGACCACCGGGCCGGTAGGTTGCAGGGCAACGCCGATGCCTTGTCCCGCGGCCCGTGTTTGATGGCGGGAGTTCAACCCCGCACGCTTGAACTGAGGGGGGGGGTATGTGAGACTGTGACCGGGGTTATCTATGACGGCCGGTATGTCTCGCCCCGGTTGTGCTCACTCCATGATAGAAAGTAAATCCACTCTAGGGTTAATGCTGTTTCCCTACAGGCTGAAGGAAGGGTTAAATGGGAACAGGAACGAGAGGCAGGTGTGTCGGGTGTGGGGGAGGCCTCACAACTCCCTGGGTTCTCTGCTGGAGAGACATGTATATTGCTGTGAACTTTTGTTTGGAGATTAAACACCGTGTGCTATGAACTTTAATGCCTGGATCCCGTGTCTTCTGCTGCGCAGCCGACCGCGCTACCTCACAGTGTATATATATATATATGTTCGTGTGTGTGTGTGTATGTATATATATATATATATATATATATATATTACAGTACAGACCAAAAGTTTGGACACACCTTCTCATTCAAAGAGTTTTCTTTATTTTCAGGACTCTAAAAATTGTAGATTCAACATTGAAGGCATCAAAACTATGAATAACACATGTGGAATGAAATACTTAATAAAAAAGTGTGAAAAAACTGAAAATATGTCTTATATTCTAGGTTCTTCACAGTCGCCGCCTTTTGCTTTGATTACTGCTTTGCACACTCTTGGCATTCTCTTGATGAGCTTCTAGAGGTAGTCACCGGAAATGGTTTTCCACAGTCTTGAAGGAGTTCCCAGAGATACTTAGCACTTATTGGCCCTTTTGCCTTCACTCTGCGGTTTAGCTCACCCCAAACCATCTCGATTGGGTTCAGGTCTGGTGACTGTGGAGTCCAGGTCATCTGGCGTAGCACCCCATCACTCTCCTTCTTAGTCAAATAGCCCTTACACAGCCTGGAGGGGTGTTTGGGGTCATTGTCCTGTTGAAAAATAAATGATGGTCCAACTAAACGCAAACCGGATGGAATAGCACGCCGCTGCAAGATGCTGTGGTAGGCATGCTGGTTCTGTATGCCTTCAATATTGAATAAATCCCCAACAGTGTCACCAGCAAAGCACCCCCACACCATCACACCTCCTCCTCCATGCTTCACGGTGGGAACCAGCAAAGCCCCCCCACACCATCACACCTCCTCCTCCATGCTTCACGGTGGGAACCAGCCATGTAGAGTCCACCCGTTCACCTTTTCTGCGTCGCACAAAGACACGGTGGTTGGGTCCAAAGATCTCAAATTTGGACTCATCAGAGCAAAGCACAGATTTCCACTGGTCTAATGTCCATTCCTTGTGGTCTCTTCTGCTTGTTGCCTGTCCTTAGCAGGGGTTTCCTAGCAGCTATTTTACCATGAAGGCTGCTGCACAAACTCTCCTCTTAACAGTTGTTCTAGAGATGAGAAGGTGTGTCCAAACTTATGGTCTGTACTAATATATATATATATATTCATTTTATATATATATAAAAATACTGGTTTTGGTCAATTTTCCAACACAATAAAATATAATAAGAAAGATTGCTAAAATATGGTACCAATAAAAAGTAGAGAGTGACATAATTTGGCAACACAATCAACTTTTTTTTTTATTTTATTATTAATAATAACTTATTTTTATTTTTTAATTAATTAAACTTAGATTTTTTTTTCATTCCACACCAATTAAATAGAATAAACGATCTCATTTGACCATGTAGCCAGAAATAAATGAAAAATGAAATAAAAAATATATATGTATATATACAGTATAGATGAAAAGTTTGGACACACCTTCTCATTCAAAGAGTTTTCTTTATTTTCATGACTCTGAAAATTGTAGATTCACTTTGAAGGCATCAAAACTATGAATTATCACATGTGGAGTGAAATACTTAACAAAAAAGTGTGAAACAACTGATAATATGTCTTATATTCTAGGTTCTTCACAGTCGCCGCCTTTTGCTTTGATTACTGCTTTGCACACTCTTGGCATTCTCTTGATGAGCTTCAAGAGGTAGTCACCGGAAATGGTTTTCCACAGTCTTGAAGGAGTTCCCAGAGATGCTTAGCACTTGTTGGCCCTTTTGCCTTCACTCTGCGGTCCAGCTCACCCCAAACCATCTCGATTGGGTTCAGGTCTGGTGACTGTGGAGACCAGGTCATCTGGCATAGCCCCCATCACTCTCCTTCTTAGTCAAATAGCCCTTACACAGCCTGGAGGTGTGTTTGGGGTCATTGTCCTGTTGAAAAATAAATGATGATCCAACTAAACGCAAACCGGATGACATAGAACGCCGCTGCAAGATGCTGTGGTAGCCATGCTGGTTCTGTATGCCTTCAATTCTGAATAAATCCCCAACAGTGTCATCAGCAAAGCCCCCCCACACCATCACACCTCCTCCTCCTCCATGCTTCACGGTGGGAACCAGCAAAGCCCCCCCACACCATCACACCCCCTCCTCCATGCTTCACGGTGGGAACCAGCAAAGCCCCCCACACCGTCACACCTCCTCCTCCATGCTTCATGGTGGGAACCAGCAAAGCCCCCCACACCATCACACCTCCTCCTCCATGCTTCACGGTGGGAACCAGCAAAGCCCCCCCACACCATCACACCTCCTCCTCCATGCTTCACGGTGGGAACCAGCAAAGCCCCCCCACACCATCACACCTCCTCCTCCATGCTTCACGGTGGGAACCAGCAAAGCCCCCCCACACCATCACACCTCCTCCTCCATGCTTCACGGTGGGAACCAGCAAAGCCCCCCCACACCATCACACCTCCTCCTCCATGCTTCACGGTGGGAACCAGCCATGTAGAGTCCATCCGTTCACCTTTTCTGCATCGCACAAAGACACGATGGTTGGATCCAAAGATCTCAAATTTGGACTCATCAGCGCAAAGCACAGATTTCCACTGGTCTAATGTCCACTCCTTGTGGTCTCTTCTGGTTGTTGCCTGTCCTTAGCAGCGGTTTCCTAGCAGCTATTTTACCATGAAGGCTGCTGCACAAAGTCTCTTCTTAACAGGTGTTCTAGAGATGAGAAGGTGTGTCCGAACTTTTGGTCTGTACTGTGTGTGTATATGTATATATATATATATATATATATATACATATATATATATATATATATATAATAGAATAAATTAAATAAAATATAGCTCTTGGAAAACATTGACAAAACGCTCAGGAAACTACAAAAAATAGCTAAAAAAAGAGGCTTCAAGTTTACAAATTGTCAGAGAAAAGTCATTTCCTGAAGTGACGTCTGCTTGACAAAGTGGCAGCTTTCGGAACCTGAACCCGTAATGTGCACATGTCCTGATTCTCATGCCTATGTTTATTTAGATTTTTTGTTGTTTTTTTAGCTCTGGAGCAGGACTACCGGGACAATGTTTTCGGGCAGCACTTGGTGGAGCTGGTGGTCCTGAAGGCCGTGCCTGATTTCTTGAATAACACTGACCCTAAGAAGCCTCTGGTTCTCTCTTTTCATGGCTGGACTGGTGGCGGGAAGAACCACGTCAGCCAGATCCTGGCCAGGAATATCTATCCCGCGGTGGAGCAGAGGAAGAAATGCGTGCAATCTTTTGATGTCACGCACCATTTTTCCCAGGAAGAGAGTATAGTAAAGGTAAGAATTTACGGGTTTTTGCACACGACATCTTTCAAATTTGGGTAAACCCATCCATTTTTGTTTTTGGCATTTTTTTGTATCATTTTTTAAATGTCTTCTGTCTTTCTTTTTGGGCTTTTTAGACTTTTTTATTTAGTTTGTATAATATATTAGAGTAGCAATGGCGAAGGATCAGTGAGGCGAGTATCTATTATTATTATTTCTTCCATGGCACTTTACAAGTGAAAAGGGTAAATACAAGTACAACAATCATGAACATTAGAAGGCACAGACTGGTATAGGAGGAGAGAGGACCCTGCCCGCGAGGGCTCACAGTCTACAGGAGGAGAGAGGTCCCTGCCCGCGAGGACTCACAGTCTACAGGAGGAGAGAGGACCCTGCCCGCGAGGGCTCACAGTCTACAGGAGGAAAGAGGACCCTGCCCGCGAGTGCTCACAGTCTACAGGAGAAGAGAGGACCCTGCCCGCGAGGGCTCACAGTCTACAGGAGGAGAGAGGACCCTGCCCACGAGGGCTCACAGTCTACAGGAGGAGAGAGGACCCTGCCCGCGAGGGCTCATAGTCTACAGGAGGAGAGATGACCCTGCCCGCGAGGACTCACAGTCTACAGGAGGAGAGAGGACCCTGCCCGCGAGGGCTCACAGTTTACAGGAGAAGAGAGGACCCTGCCCGCGAGGGCTCACAGTCTACAGGAGAAGAGAGGACCCTGCCCGCGAGGGATCACAGTCTACAGGAGGAGAGAGGACCCTGCCCGCGAGGGCTCACAGTCTACAGGAGAAGAGAGGACCCTGCCCGCGAGAGCTCACAGTCTACAGGAGGAGAGAGGACTCTGCCCGCGAGGGCTCACAGTCTACAGGAGGAGAGAGGACCCTGCCCGCGAGGGCTCACAGTCTACAGGAGGAGAGAGGACCCTGCCCGCGAGGGCTCACAGTCTACAGGGAATGGGTGATGGTACAATAGGTGAGGACAGAGCTGGTTGCACAGTGGTCTACTGGACTGAGGGTTACTGCAGGTTGTGGGCTTGTCAGAAGAGGTGGGTCTTCAGGTTCCTTTTGAGACTCTGATATATTGGGGTAGAGCGTTCCAGAGTATGGGGGAGGCGCGGGAGAAATCTTGTATTCGATTGTCCAGATATACAAGATTGGCCAGATATACAAGTGTGCTTAACCTTTTGTGTCCCCCTTTTTTCCCCATAGATTGTAAGCTTTCGAGCAGGGCCCTCATTCCTACTGTAGCTGTTGAATTCTGTACTATTTTATTTTGTATTGGTCTATACAACCACCCACCGGATTGTAAAGTGCTGTGGAATATGTTGGCGCTATATAAATAAATTTTATTATTATTATTATTATTATTATTATTATGGGAAGATGAAATAAGAAAGGAGCAGAGAAGGAGATCTTGTGAGGATCTGAGGTTACGTGCCGGTAGGTATCGGGAGACTAGGTCACAGATGTAGGGAGGAGACAGGTTGTGGATGGCTTTGTAGGTCATGGTTAGTGTTTTGAAGTGGAGTCATTGGGCAATGGGAAGCCAGTGAAGGGATTGGCAGAGAGGGGAGGCCAGGGAATAGCGGGGGGAGAGGTGGATTAATTGGGCCGCAGAGTTTAGGATAGATTGGAGGGGTGCGAGAGTGTTGGAAGGGAGACCAGAGAGCAGGAGGTTGCAGTAGTCAAGGCGGAAGATGATGAGGGCATGCACTAGTGTTTTTGCTGATTCTTTGTTAAGGAATGCACCGATCCGGGAGATATTTTTGGGTTGTAGTCTGCATGAGGTGAAGAGGGCTTGGATGTGTGGTTTGAAGGATAGAGCAGAGTCGAGGGTCACGCCAAGGCAACGAGCTTGAAAGACTGGGGGGAGTGAGCAACCATCAACTTTGATGAATAGGCTTGTTGGAGGGGTTGAGAGAGGAGGAGAAAGATAATGAATTCAGTTTTGTCCATGTTAAGCTTTAGGTATTGCGCAGAGCCCTTTAAGGATGTGGTAGAACCACTATAATAATTTCTTGGGGGCTGTTATACTGTATATCTTTCTAACCAAAACAAAAAAAACCTTAAAACATATATTTTATTGGGTATACTGTATATTAAAAACAGTTAAACACACACAGAATTTATCTGAAAGGTTCCAGAAAACTATCAGTTAAGATATTCAATGGGAAATACTACCATCAACTCAGGGGCACGACAATGGGGGTCCCAAGTGCCCCCACATATGCCAACCTGCTTTTGGGGTGGTGGGAGGATACAGTGGTGTTCCAGGATGGGGATGTCTTCTGGGGTCCCCATATTCAGTTCTGGGAACTCTATATAGACAACATGTGAATGATGCATTTGTCTTCTTGGGTTTAGACATAAGTAGTGTAGCACTATTACATACTAGACCATGTATGTAAGCCACATCTACTGTCTGTGGTGGATAACCTTTGTGAGTGAAGCTATTTCTGATGGTGCACACCTGGATGTTGACGTCCTTCAGGGTTAAACAATTTCATCAGAGTCTTAAAAACTGTTCCCTAGGGATACCCCTTTTCAGGGTGGGAGGGTGGTGGCTTTCCCACCTTAACAAGCTGTTGGTAGCGTTTGGTCTCCAATAAATGGAAGTTCTCAAAAAGCCATCACCCTTATTTGTGTAGAATCATGTCCCTGCCAACTTCACAATTGGTTCAATTGGGCTTATGCATACTATTGACATTTTCCTATTTGTGTCCTGGATAGTCTGGTCCACTGTTACATTAACGTTAGGTTGGGTCATTTTATACACTTCCCTGGTTGGGGTACACTGATCTATTTTTGCTTTGTATCCCTTGATTTGCTGAATGTTGGGCTAGCGTAGTCTAGACTAGAGTCATATAGGAATAGCCGTCGGTGAGCGGACACGCCATATTACTATTATAGCGCCATTTATTCCATAGCTCTTTACATGTGAATCATGACCAATACAAGGCACAGAGTGGTACAGGAGGAGAGAGGACCCTGCCCGCGAGGGCTCACAGTCTACAGGAGGATAGAGGGCCCTGCCCGCGAGGGCTCACAGTCTACAGGAGGAGAGAGGACCCTGCCCGCGAGGGCTCACAGTCTACAGGAGGAGAGAGGACCCTGCCCGCGAGGGCTCACAGTCTACAGGAGGAGAGAGGACCCTGCCCGCGAGGGTTCACAGTCTACAGGAGGAGAGAGGACCCTGCCCGCGAGGGTTCACAGTCTACAGGAGGAGAGAGGACCCTGCCCGCGAGGGTTCACAGTCTACAGGAGGAGAGAGGACCCTGCCCGCGAGGGTTCACAGTCTCCAGGAGGAGAGAGGACCCTGCCCGCGAGGGCTCACGGGCTACAGGAGGAGAGAGGACCCTGCCCGCGAGGGCTCACAGTCTACAGGAGGAGAGAGGACCCTGCCCGCGAGGGCTGGCAGCCATATTGCAATAATTTAGGCTGCCAACCTCCGTGGCCAGGAAGGGAACTATATAGGGTAAAGGAGTCCCTGCTCCCCTCTTTAAGGATAACCTTGCTGTATCTGAAGAATATAACATATATTCTCATTGTTGCGACAGGAGAAGTTAAAAGAGCGTATCTACAAAACGGTAGAACATTGTGAGCGGACGATCTTCATCTTTGATGAGATGGACAAGATGCCACCTGGCCTCATTGACGTCATCAAGCCTTACCTGGATCACCGTGAAGAACTGGATGGGATATCCTTCAGAAAATGCATATTCATATTTCTGAGGTCAGCTTATACTTGTATAAGGTTTTCTAGCCCTCAGTGCCAGGCACTGGCCCCATAACACAATGACCCGGTACCTGACATGCTCACTAGGGCCGTGGGGTACTCAGAACCGGGCCAGCTCTGTTGGGAGGTCACGGCGGCAGGGCCCGACTCCGTGACTCTGGCGGTGTCATTTAAATGAGGGATATTTACAGGGGATAAGTCGTGACGCCACCTGTGGTATTCGGCAATGTATGGCCGACGCTGCTGGATGGTACCGCTGGGGGAGATTGTACTTTCCTTTACCTTTTTACTTGGTAGTGGATGGTGCAGGCCACAGACACTAGTTCAGATGGTAATGGAGGTCCGGGCTGCCTGGAAGTATTTGGGGATCCACTAGCCAGGTGGGTTCGGAGGCCTTCCTTCTGCGCTGTTCTGTGAAGGTCACTGCTGCTTAAAGCTATGCTGCGGCCCTCTTCCTAGTGTTGGTACAGTTTCTCACCCGTATGGCAGGCGGCGCGAGCCTTTTACAGGTGCCGCTCCTTTGGCACCAGGCTCTAGTATGCTGCTGTGCCCCGGGTGTTTTGTGTGGCCAGAAGACATGCAGTCTCCTGCCCTCCAGATTCAGCTGCCGGGCCTTCAGTACCCGAACAACCAAGGACTCCGGCGTCCTGTTCCTAGCGCTCTGCTCTGGGGCGAGCTGTGTTACTGCTCCGCTCCCCAGGCTCTTTCTCCAGAGACCGTCTGCTTGATTCTGCTCTGCTCTCCTCTTCCCTGTTTCTCCCCCCTTCCCCAGGCCAGAATGTATAGGGAAGCTCCCCTTAAACTGGGTTCTTGAACTCCCCCTTCTGGTCTGGAGTCAGGAAAGTGTTGACTGCTGGTGCTACCTAGCATGGGGGACCCCCTTCTTGCTTCCAGGCACAACATTTCCCCCTGTGAGGAGGGCAACGTTACTGTAGCAACCGGACCACTGGGGTGCCACATACCCATAGTGGGAAATTCAATGCCTGGCCCAACGTTGTAGACTGTAAAATCTGGAAAGGTTCTCCTATCTGCTAGGTGCCAGTTATGATACTGGTGTATTTTTTTTAGATGAAGGTGGAATATTGGGTCTCCTCAGGAGTCATTTTCAGATCTTACCCCTGCATCCTAAACATTCTCGGCCGTCTTAAAGCACCTTAGGCCCTGTCATAGGAGACCTCAATGATTATCAGTGGGCTCTTGTTGTCAAGCACTTGCTTCTCCAGATCTGTTCTGGATCCATTCACGGGACGTACAAGAATTGTAATTTTTTTGTTGTGGGTCAGATGTTCTGGGATTTTGGGACCATATAACCTCTGTATGTTGCTTTATTCAACGTCTCCCTCAGGTTTCATGCGTTTTATATTGCAGTAACACCGGCGGAGAGATGCTGACAGAGCTGGCGATGGAGTTCTGGAGGAATAAGAAGAAGAGGGAAGACATTAAGCTGTCGGACGTGGAGAGCCATTTATCAAGGCATGCCTTCAACAAAAAGAGTACGTGAGATAACGTGGGCAATGTTCTGGACGGATTTGATGCTCATAGACTTTACATAGTAAAATCCCCTTAGTGATGCATGCTCGATTCAGCCGAGCGTGCATGTATTTTCCATGAGGTTCTCCGTCTATGCCCCTGGGTCATCAGTTGGTATATGGTTTGTTTGTCCTTCCAGGTGGATTCTGGCACAGCAGTCTGATCGATAGAAACCTGATTGATGTCTTCGTGCCGTTCTTCCCCCTGGAAATGAAGCACGTGAAGATGTGTGTGAGAGCGGAGCTTCGTCAGCGCGGCCGAGCCATGGATGAAGAGCTCGTCACCAAAATTGCTGAAGAGATGTCCTATCACCCCGAGAAGGAGAGGGTCTTCTCCGTCAAAGGCTGCAAAACAGTGGCCACAAAAATCAGTCTATATCTATAAAGGACTTTCCCGGCCGGACTAAAGCTGCCCAAAGGAGTGGACGTGGGGAGAGGGGAGTAAGCTCCAGGTCGCGCCTTATCTCTCCGGACAAGAAGGATCAGGCACTAAAATGAAATATGCTCCATCCCCCCCCCCCCCAAAGTAAGCCCATACAACAACATGTCATCTATTGCCCCTATGGGTCACATATAGGCTACGTTTCCCCCTTTATCAGGTTCCTGTATATTATATATATATATATATATATATATATATATATAGGAGCCTTGCAATGATGTCTCAGCTGTTTGGAGTGAAGATCGGGATTATTCCTTAATTTAGGCCAACTGAGGGGACAGGATCCACTTCATCGGTGGGAACCAGAACAAGTTCTCAGCCAAGCACAATAAGTGCGATCAGCATCTTGTCTGAATGTTATACCCCCATTTACCAGTAGGGGGCAGCAGAGACTTTACCGGGAAGTCACGAAAATGACAAAATTGACCCCAAAAAGACACCGGAAGCCAACGCCAAAAGTACTGTGAGCTCTGCCGTTACCTGCTAACGACCTCAGGGGCTGCCATACAACGAATTACTGTGAAGGATGTATGGGATTTTTTTGAAAAAAGTGTTTAATTTCCTAAATGAGATTGTGTGATTCCTTCAAGGTGATGGACTACTCTACAGTTTTTCTTCAGTGCCCCCTATAGCACTAGGATATGCTGCCACATCTGAGACCCCAGAGAACCAGAGAACGAAGCAGCACTGGTTGAGTTTTGCTTCTCCTTGCCCTGTGGATCCCTTAACTGGGTGCAGCGCTAGGCCTTCATTTTCTTGATCAGCTGGGGCTCAGATCGCCACTGATCATAAAGTGAAGGCATATCCTAGCGATACACTTTATATTTTTTTGTCAGTGTCATAGACTTTGATTGAGGCAGTAGTGCCCATTCGCGAGCAGCTGCTTCATTCAACTCCTCCTGGCTGTGGCATGTGTGAGCAGCTGCTTCAATCAACTCCTCCTGGCTGTGGCATGCATGAGCAGCTGCTTCAATCAACTCCTCCTGGCTATGGCATGTGTGAGCAGCTGCTTCAGTCAACTCCTCCTGGCTATGGCATGTGTGAGCAGCTGCTTCAGTCAACTCCTCCTGGCTGTGGCATGTGTGAGCAGCTGCTTCAGTCAACTCCTCCTGGCTGTGGCATGTGTGAGCAGCTGCTTCAGTCAACTCCTCCTGGCTATGGCATGTGTGAGCAGCTGCTTCAGTCAACGCCTCCTGGCTATGGCATGCGTAAGCAGCTGCTTCATTCTACTCCTCCTGGCTATGGCATGCGTGAGCAGCTGCTTCATTCAACTCCTCCTGGCTATGGCATGCGTAAGCTGCTTCATTCAACTCCTCCTGGCTATGGCATGCGTGAGCAGCTGCTTCACTCAAATCATCCCTGGCTATGGCATGTGTTAGCAGCTGCTTCATTCAACTCCTCCTGGCTATGGCATGCGTGAGCAGCTGCTTCATTCTACTCCTCCTGGCTATGGCATGCGTGAGCAGCTGCTTCACTCAAATCATCCCTGGCTATGGCATGTGTGAGCAGCTGCTTCATTCAACTCCTCCTGGCTATGGCATGCGTGAGCAGCTGCTTCATTCTACTCCTCCTGGCTATGGCATGCGTGAGCAGCTGCTTCACTCAAATCCTCCCTGGCTATGGCATGTGTGAGCAGCTGCTTCATTCAACTCCTCCTGGCTATGGCATGTGTGAGCAGCTGCTTCAATCAACTCCTCCTGGCTGTGGCATGTGTGAGCAGCTGCTTCAGTCAACTCCTCCTGGCTGTGGCATGTGTGAGCAGCTGCTTCAGTCAACTCCTCCTGGCTATGGCATGTGTGAGCAGCTGCTTCAGTCAACGCCTCCTGGCTATGGCATGCGTAAGCAGCTGCTTCATTCTACTCCTCCTGGCTATGGCATGCATGAGCAGCTGCTTCATTCAACTCCTCCTGGCTATGGCATGCGTGAGCAGCTGCTTCACTCAAATCATCCCTGGCTATGGCATGTGTTAGCAGCTGCTTCATTCAACTCCTCCTGGCTATGGCATGCGTGAGCAGCTGCTTCATTCTACTCCTCCTGGCTATGGCATGCGTGAGCAGCTGCTTCAATCAACTCCTCCTGGCTATGGCATGCGTAAGCAGCTGCTTCATTCTACTCCTCCTGGCTATGGCATGCGTGAGCAGCTGCTTCATTCAACTCCTCCTGGCTATGGCATGCGTGAGCAGCTGCTTCACTCAAATCATCCCTGGCTATGGCATGTGTTAGCAGCTGCTTCATTCAACTCCTCCTGGCTATGGCATGCGTGAGCAGCTGCTTCATTCTACTCCTCCTGGCTATGGCATGCGTGAGCAGCTGCTTCAATCAACTCCTCCTGGCTATGGCATGCGTAAGCAGCTGCTTCATTCTACTCCTCCTGGCTATGGCATGCGTGAGCAGCTGCTTCATTCAACTCCTCCTGGCTATGGCATGCGTGAGCAGCTGCTTCACTCAAATCATCCCTGGCTATGGCATGTGTTAGCAGCTGCTTCATTCAACTCCTCCTGGCTATGGCATGCGTGAGCAGCTGCTTCATTCTACTCCTCCTGGCTATGGCATGCGTGAGCAGCTGCTTCAATCAACTCCTCCTGGCTATGGCATGCGTAAGCAGCTGCTTCATTCTACTCCTCCTGGCTATGGCATGTGTGAGCAGCTGCTTCAATCAACTCCTCCTGGCTGTGGCATGTGTGAGCAGCTGCTTCAGTCAACTCCTCCTGGCTGTGGCATGTGTGAGCAGCTGCTTCAGTCAACTCCTCCTGGCTATGGCATGTGTGAGCAGCTGCTTCAGTCAACGCCTCCTGGCTATGGCATGCGTAAGCAGCTGCTTCATTCTACTCCTCCTGGCTATGGCATGCGTGAGCAGCTGCTTCATTCAACTCCTCCTGGCTATGGCATGCGTGAGCAGCTGCTTCACTCAAATCATCCCTGGCTATGGCATGTGTTAGCAGCTGCTTCATTCAACTCCTCCTGGCTATGGCATGCGTGAGCAGCTGCTTCATTCTACTCCTCCTGGCTATGGCATGCGTGAGCAGCTGCTTCAATCAACTCCTCCTGGCTATGGCATGCGTAAGCAGCTGCTTCATTCAACTCCTCCTGGCTATGGCATGTGTGAGCAGCTGCTTCAGTCAACTCCTCCTGGCTATGGCATGCGTGAGCAGCTGCTTCATTCTACTCCTCCTGGCTATGGCATGCGTGAGCAGCTGCTTCACTCAAATCATCCCTGGCTATGGCATGTGTGAGCAGCTGCTTCATTCAACTCCTCCTGGCTATGGCATGCGTGAGCAGCTGCTTCATTCTACTCCTCCTGGCTATGGCATGCGTGAGCAGCTGCTTCACTCAAATCATCCCTGGCTATGGCATGTGTGAGCAGCTGCTTCAGTCAACGCCTCCTGGCTATGGCATGCGTAAGCAGCTGCTTCATTCTACTCCTCCTGGCTATGGCATGCGTGAGCAGCTGCTTCATTCAACTCCTCCTGGCTATGGCATGCGTGAGCAGCTGCTTCACTCAAATCATCCCTGGCTATGGCATGTGTTAGCAGCTGCTTCATTCAACTCCTCCTGGCTATGGCATGCGTGAGCAGCTGCTTCATTCTACTCCTCCTGGCTATGGCATGCGTGAGCAGCTGCTTCAATCAACTCCTCCTGGCTATGGCATGCGTAAGCAGCTGCTTCATTCTACTCCTCCTGGCTATGGCATGCGTGAGCAGCTGCTTCATTCAACTCCTCCTGGCTATGGCATGCGTGAGCAGCTGCTTCACTCAAATCATCCCTGGCTATGGCATGTGTTAGCAGCTGCTTCATTCAACTCCTCCTGGCTATGGCATGCGTGAGCAGCTGCTTCATTCTACTCCTCCTGGCTATGGCATGCGTGAGCAGCTGCTTCAATCAACTCCTCCTGGCTATGGCATGCGTAAGCAGCTGCTTCATTCTACTCCTCCTGGCTATGGCATGCGTGAGCAGCTGCTTCATTCAACTCCTCCTGGCTATGGCATGCGTGAGCAGCTGCTTCACTCAAATCATCCCTGGCTATGGCATGTGTTAGCAGCTGCTTCATTCAACTCCTCCTGGCTATGGCATGCGTGAGCAGCTGCTTCATGCTACTCCTCCTGGCTATGGCATGCGTGAGCAGCTGCTTCACTCAAATCATCCCTGGCTATGGCATGTGTGAGCAGCTGCTTCATTCAACTCCTCCTGGCTATGGCATGCGTGAGCAGCTGCTTCATTCTACTCCTCCTGGCTATGGCATGCGTGAGCAGCTGCTTCACTCAAATCCTCCCTGGCTATGGCATGTGTGAGCAGCTGCTTCATTCAACTCCTCCTGGCTATGGCATGTGTGAGCAGCTGCTTCAATCAACTCCTCCTGGCTGTGGCATGTGTGAGCAGCTGCTTCAGTCAACTCCTCCTGGCTGTGGCATGTGTGAGCAGCTGCTTCAGTCAACTCCTCCTGGCTATGGCATGTGTGAGCAGCTGCTTCAGTCAACGCCTCCTGGCTATGGCATGCGTAAGCAGCTGCTTCATTCTACTCCTCCTGGCTATGGCATGCGTGAGCAGCTGCTTCATTCAACTCCTCCTGGCTATGGCATGCGTGAGCAGCTGCTTCACTCAAATCATCCCTGGCTATGGCATGTGTTAGCAGCTGCTTCATTCAACTCCTCCTGGCTATGGCATGCGTGAGCAGCTGCTTCATTCTACTCCTCCTGGCTATGGCATGCGTGAGCAGCTGCTTCAATCAACTCCTCCTGGCTATGGCATGCGTAAGCAGCTGCTTCATTCAACTCCTCCTGGCTATGGCATGTGTGAGCAGCTGCTTCAGTCAACTCCTCCTGGCTATGGCATGCGTGAGCAGCTGCTTCATTCTACTCCTCCTGGCTATGGCATGCGTGAGCAGCTGCTTCACTCAAATCATCCCTGGCTATGGCATGTGTGAGCAGCTGCTTCATTCAACTCCTCCTGGCTATGGCATGCGTGAGCAGCTGCTTCATTCTACTCCTCCTGGCTATGGCATGCGTGAGCAGCTGCTTCACTCAAATCATCCCTGGCTATGGCATGTGTGAGCAGCTGCTTCATTCAACTCCTCCTGGCTATGGCATGCGTGAGCAGCTGCTTTATTCAACTCCTCCTGGCTATGGCATGCGTAAGCAGCTGCTTCATTCAACTCCTCCTGGCTATGGCATGTGTGAGCAGCTGCTTCAATCAACTCCTCCTGGCTATGGCATGCGTAAGCAGCTGCATCATTCAACTCCTCCTGGCTATGGCATGTGTGAGCAGCTGCTTCAGTCAACTCCTCCTGGCTATGGCATGCGTGAGCAGCTGCTTCATTCTACTCCTCCTGGCTATGGCATGCGGGAGCAGCTGCTTCATTCAACTCCTCCTGGCTATGGCATGTGTGAGCAGCTACTTCATTTAACTCCTCCTGGCTATGGCATGTGTGAGCAGCTGCTTCATTCAACTCCTCCTGGCTATGGCATGCGTGAGCAGCTGCTTCATTCTACTCCTCCCGGCTATGGCATGCGTGAGCAGCTGCTTCACTCAAATCATCCCTGGCTATGGCATGTGTGAGCAGCTGCTTCATTCAACTCCTCCTGGCTATGGCATGCGTGAGCAGCTGCTTCATTCTACTCCTCCTGGCTATGGCATGCGTGAGCAGCTGCTTCACTCAAATCATCCCTGGCTATGGCATGCGTGAGCAGCTGCTTCACTCAAATCATCCCTGGCTATGGCATGTGTGAGCAGCTGCTTCATTCAACTCTTCATGGCTATGGCATGTGTGAGCAGCTGCTTCAATCAACTCCTCCTGGCTGTGGCATGTGTGAGCAGCTGCTTCAATCAACTCCTCCTGGCTATGGCATGCGTGAGCAGCTGCTTCATTCAACTCCTCCTGGCTATGGCATGTGTGAGCAGCTGCTTCATTCAACTCCTCCTGGCTATGGCATTTGTGAGCAGCTGCTTCAATCAACTCCTCCTGGCTATGGCATGCGTGAGCAGCTGCTTCATTCAACTCCTCCTGGCTATGGGATGTGTGAGCAGCTGCTTCACTCAAATCATCCTGGCTATGGCATGCACAAGCAGCTGCTTCAACCAACTCCTCCCGGCTATGGTGAGAAAGGGGGACAAGGTTCTCCTACTATGGTAACACCCCTCCAATTTAATATCTAGCTCTTATTTAGGGGTCAGATGATATTTTATCTAAACTACGATACCCCGTTAGGGTAAGTGCACACACTGAGTCTTTGCTGCAGATTTTGTTATGGCAAGGAGTCGTTTCAGATGAATGGGACAGATGCACAATCCAGCAATTACAGTTGAAACCAGAAGTTCCATCCGCTCTCTATAAAGACACATCTGCAGGTTTTTCCCTCCGCTCTCTATAAAGACACATCTGCAGGTTTTTCCCTCTGCTCTCTATAAAGACACATCTGCAGGTTTTTCCCTCCGCTCTCTATACAGACACATCTGCAGGTTTTTCCCTCCGCTCTCTATACAGACACATCTGCAAGTTTTTCCCTCTGCTCTCTATACAGACACATCTGCAAGTTTTTCCCTCCTCTCTCTATAAAGACACATCTGCAGGTTTTTCTCACTATCTAAAATGAAAATAGAATAAATCTTTACTGTTTTAAGTCAATTAGGAACCAAATTTATTTTTATTTGCCAAATGCAAGAATAATGAGAGAGAATGTTTTCAGGCATTTTTATTACTTCCTGCAAAGGCAAAAGTTTTCCCCTACGTCATTAGTATTTGGTGGCATTGTCCTTACGTTGTATTACTTGGGAGAAATTTTTGGATCTCCTTCCACAAGCTTCTCACAATAGTTGGTAGGAATAATTGTTAGGAGACCCTAGGCTATTCCTAACCTGCGGATTACCCCTTATGGTGGAGATGCCGGAGTCTCAGGCCTTACTGTTCTCCTGACCAGAACTAATCTGCCCCCCCTCCAGAGAAGGAGGGAACATGAGTGTGATGGCAACACAGATAAAGACAGACAGGGGGAAAAAAAAGACTCAGAAACACTGCAAACTCACAGGAACAAACAGTAAGAATTTAAGGGGAAAAGCAAGAGAAGTAAGGCAGCAAGAAAAGAACAGCAAAGGTTAACACCAAAACTGCTCACAGCAATCAAGTACTACAACCACCAGTAAGTCTGGATCACAACACTTCACCAGACCAGTATAGAGAAGCTATAGCTGGCATTAATGAAAGAGTCCAGCCAGCATATATAGAATATAGAATAACAACACCTTACCAGCCCAGTATAGAGAAGCTATAGCTGGCATTAATGGAAGAGTCCAGCCAGCATATATAGACTATAGAATAACAACACCTTACCAGCCCAGTATAGAGAAGCTATAGCTGGCATTAATGGAAGAGTCCAGCCAGCATATATAGGAAAGGGAACGAATGTGATTGGCTACCCCACAGCATGTGATCAAAGGAGACTAATAAGCAGACTAGCAGAGATGAACTCTTATTAGCCTGTCTATGATCTACAGGTTTGTGAGTGGACACCCTAGTCTTCCTACGCTAATCACAGACATTAGAGAAGTCAGCAGGCAGAGTGCCAGAGCCTGTGGTCTCCACAGATCCTGACGCCGCCATGATAGTCGGCGACGTTTGTAAAAACCGTCTTGTGACAGGTTTTTTCCTCTCTCTTCTGCATCAGGCACTGAGAGATCCTTCTGATACAGTGCCCGTTGGATGCTTGGCAGATACCAGGCGTGATACCAACCCACCACTGGATGCCAGCAGGGCCTCAGCGCCTAATGCGGAAGTAAAATGAGCCACATGCTATGACCTCTTATTAGTTTCTCGCTTTTTTGCGCTCACATTTAAAGGGGCCCCAATTCAAATTTTGAGGCCTAGAGCCCCCTTGTGTGACCCTGGAATTATCCACATTATTGTACCATACACAGATGCACCGTAGATTCAAGCACTTCTGTCCATTAGTGAGAGTCACACCCTGGTACAAGTTATACATTTACAGATATTTTCCACATAGCTGGAAATTGCAAAATCCAGTATAAATCTGCATGTAAGTCGTGCCTGGTGGGTAGAACGTGTTTACACTGATCCACCTGTATATGATACATCAATAGTCGTATATTATTCTGGAGAAACTGGAGAATGTGAACATCTCCGGGAAATCTGCAGTCGTTTTACCACCGAAGCTCGGTATTCATTGTTTCCGATAATTTATAGGGCAGTAGACTCCACGTTTGCCAACTCTCCAAAAACGTCGAGGAGCCTCCTGGAAATTAGACACCGTCAGGACACCAGGACAATTGGGTGAATCCCTCACGGTGGAAGCCCTTTTTTCTGTATCTGAGTCCTCAGGTCATGGATACAGTTGAAACCTTTGGCCACCGGCTCCCTGCTCCACCACTAACCCCATCAAGCCATGGGCTGCTTAAGGTCTGCGGATGGCCAGAAGTCTAAGCCAGGGCACTTGGAGGGCCTAAGGCGGCATCATTGCCTACACCGGCGGCATGATTGCCTACACCGGCGGCATGATTGCCTACACCGGCGGCATCATTGCCTACACCGGCGGCATCATTGCCTACACCGGCGGCATCATTGCCTACACCGGCGGCATCATTGCCTACACCGGCGGCATCATTGCCTACACCGGCGGCATCATTGTCTACACTGGCGGCATCATTGCCTACACCGGCGGCAAACTGGAAGGAAGAACAAGGTCACCACTTGTTGGAGAGGATTGAGTTGAGTTTGAAGGGGTTTCCCAGCCGTATGGTATTGATTTTATATATATATATATATCTCAAAAACATTAAAGGGAACACTGAAATAACACATCCTAAATCTGAATGAAATATTCTCGTTGAATACTTTGTTCTGTACACAGCTGAATGTGCTGACAACAAAATCACACAAAAATCATCAATGGAAATCAAATGTTTTAACAATGGAGGCCTGGATTTGAAGACACACACAAAATGAAGGTGGAAACAAGTCAAAATGAGGCTCAGTAGTGTGTGTGGCCTCCACCTGCCTGTATGACCTCCCTACAATGCCTGGGCATGCTCCTGATGAGGCTCAGTATTGTGTGTGGCCTCCACCTGCCTGTATGACCTCCCTACAATGCCTGGGCATGCTCCTGATGAGGCTCAGTATTGTGTGTGGCCTCCACGTGCCTGTATGACCTCCCTACAATGCCTGGGCATGCTCCTGATGAGGCTCAGTAGTGTGAGTGGCCTCCATGACTCGCCCACCCCAGGGCTATGGGACACCCGGTGCCGGGCCGGACTAGTCCGGTGGTAGTCAGTGGTGGCTGGGCCCGGCTCCGTGGCCCTGGTGGGTGTCAGTAGAGTATGTGGCTTGTTTTAAAGTTTGTGTTCGTGACGCCACCTGTGGTATGCGGCTATTAAGCCGCCGCTGCTGTGTGAGGCCTCCGGGATGATGTTGTAGCAGCAATGGTAGTACTGCTCCCCACAGGTGGAGCAATGCCCGGGGCACAGTTGGTGCTTGTAAGTGTCTATGCAGGTGGAATAACAGAGACGAGTCCAAAGGTGCAGTTCCAGTTCTTTTACTCACAGTTTCTGTCACACTTGCAGGAACCCTCAGACTGCTGGGACCGCTGTCAGGGACCTCCGCCGTTTCTGGATGATTCCGAGCGTGAAATCCGGTTCCCTCTCTTTAGTGTCCCTTTTTCTGCTGACTTCACTAGCCTTGCCTTAGGTAGATGGACTTGGCTTGGCCTCCATTACAGCCTCCAGGCTGGGGGGTCACCTGTCGGCTGATCACCCCTTTTCTGAAGATCTGCTCTGGGTTCTGGCCCTGGGAGCTTGCAATTCCCTGGGCCTCGGTTTTTACTGTCTGGAGACTGTCTTTTAACTCCTTCAGTTTCTAGGGACCGTCCCCTGTCGCAGCTAATCACTCCACCGATGTCACTGTGGACCAGGCCACCGCAGCCTGCAGCTACTCGTAGCGCCTCTGGGCCCTCGGCTTCGGTACCCAACAAGGACAGCTCGTGGTACCTACAGGACTACCCACGGCCCTGTGACCCTTTCTTTCCTTCTCTTCTTTCTCCTCCTTGCCTGCCTCAGCAGGCCTCCTCCTCCCTCCTTTCTCTCGTTCTTCTCCTCCAACTACATGCTGCTTCTCTCACTCCCTGAGGTAAACTGAAACTAACTCGACCTTCCTGTCTCTGTCTGCTCTCTGGTGGCTCCTCCCACCTCCCCAGTTGCTAAGCTACCACCCTATGGGAGCAGGGATGGGTCTTACAGCCCCTCTCAGCATGCAGCATGGGAGGGTTGCCTGCCACTTTCCCTGGTCCTGTGTGTCCCTAGCAATGGGTGTAGTGTGAATTTACCAGGGGACCGGAGTTCACTCTCTTCCTCTCCCAGAATGGGGCATCACACCGCAGATGGGGTGCAATGACCTGTGGCGACGGAAGCCTCAGGGGCGCCACACTCCCCCACAGCAAATCCCAGCACGTCCTCGGGCTGAAAAACAACAAAAACATGTGGAGAAACTGCAAAAACATTTTTGTATGCAATAACATAAAACAGTAAAACATTTCTTCCCTTTATGGGAGGCACATATCAGTAAACGTTGCGAACTTCTTATAAAGAAACTATGTGTGCACTTTCAGTTCATTGCACAGTTTGGGCACTTCCCCCATAATTCTGGTAGGGGGCACAACGGGTGCAACTATCTACATTTTCGGCTACAAGTCCAGTAGCCCGGCAGTTCGTTTCTTTCAATCAAACACTAATGGGACAAATCAACCAGCCATTAAGTCCAATGGCCTGGTTACATAGGACACATAAACAACATACCAGCCACTAAGTCCAGTGGCCTGGTAGGACATAACACATACACTTCCACCGGGGCCCACATTCCAGTTCAGTGGCCCGGTAACACATAAACATGGGGGGTGACGTCTTCAAAAAGCATCAGGGGCAGTACAGCAGGAAAGGGTGTCATCTTCGAAAAGAATAAGGGGCAAAACACGAGGGACTTCTTCAAAAAGAATGAGGGGCTATGTACAGTTCAGCATCTCTTCATCTTTACTTGTAGGGATTCTTCTCCGGCTCCCCACCTGGCAGCAGGTAGACAGCGGTCAGCACAGTCTGCGTCTGCTGGTCTTGGCGGGCCGCGCCTGGCATGGCGGCGGCCTGTATTGGAGTCGCTGCTGCGGTGTGGATGGGCACCGCTCCGGCGGCAAAATCTTGGCGGGCCGCACCTGGCGTGGCTGCGGCCTGGATCGGCGTCGCCGTGCCGGGCGTTTCTCCAGGGCCCGCGGGCATGGCAGCGGGGGTTGGGGCACCCGCGCCGGCAGGGGCATTAAATGACTCACCCCTCAGTAGCATCTCCGGTGTTCTGGCGGTCGCTGCTCCGCGCGTCGCTTGCCGGATCTGCTGCATCACCTTCGCTGCGATAAGGTACATTTTCTTTATCTGTTGGTCGGGCGTTTAAGCTTTTTCTGCCAGCCGGCCAGCTTATTTGGTCGCCGCTTCCTTTTCTTCCGCTTTCTATGGCGGGCACCGCTTCGCGCGCTTTTCTTGGACAAGGGGGCGGGGCTTCTCTTCGCGCCCTTTCTTCTTTCACGCCCCCCTTCTTCCCGCTCTCAGCTGCGCTAATGGCGGCGGTTTCTCAGTAAAGTACACAGTCTGTCACACGGTTCTTCAGGCGCACAGTACCCGGTTAGACCGGGCACGAAATCCTGTTCGTGACGCCAAAATTGACTCGCCCACCCCAGGGCTATGGGACACCCGGTGCCGGGCCGGACTAGTCCGGTGGTAGTCAGTGGTGGCTGGGCCCGGCTCCGTGGCCCTGGTGGGTGTCAGTAGAGTATGTGGCTTGTTTTAAAGTTTGTGTTCGTGACGCCACCTGTGGTATGCGGCTATTAAGCCGCCGCTGCTGTGTGAGGCCTCCGGGATGATGTTGTAGCAGCAATGGTAGTACTGCTCCCCACAGGTGGAGCAATGCCCGGGGCACAGTTGGTGCTTGTAAGTGTCTATGCAGGTGGAATAACAGAGACGAGTCCAAAGGTGCAGTTCCAGTTCTTTTACTCACAGTTTCTGTCACACTTGCAGGAACCCTCAGACTGCTGGGACCGCTGTCAGGGACCTCCGCCGTTTCTGGATGATTCCGAGCGTGAAATCCGGTTCCCTCTCTTTAGTGTCCCTTTTTCTGCTGACTTCACTAGCCTTGCCTTAGGTAGATGGACTTGGCTTGGCCTCCATTACAGCCTCCAGGCTGGGGGGTCACCTGTCGGCTGATCACCCCTTTTCTGAAGATCTGCTCTGGGTTCTGGCCCTGGGAGCTTGCAATTCCCTGGGCCTCGGTTTTTACTGTCTGGAGACTGTCTTTTAACTCCTTCAGTTTCTAGGGACCGTCCCCTGTCGCAGCTAATCACTCCACCGATGTCACTGTGGACCAGGCCACCGCAGCCTGCAGCTACTCGTAGCGCCTCTGGGCCCTCGGCTTCGGTACCCAACAAGGACAGCTCGTGGTACCTACAGGACTACCCACGGCCCTGTGACCCTTTCTTTCCTTCTCTTCTTTCTCCTCCTTGCCTGCCTCAGCAGGCCTCCTCCTCCCTCCTTTCTCTCGTTCTTCTCCTCCAACTACATGCTGCTTCTCTCACTCCCTGAGGTAAACTGAAACTAACTCGACCTTCCTGTCTCTGTCTGCTCTCTGGTGGCTCCTCCCACCTCCCCAGTTGCTAAGCTACCACCCTATGGGAGCAGGGATGGGTCTTACAGCCCCTCTCAGCATGCAGCATGGGAGGGTTGCCTGCCACTTTCCCTGGTCCTGTGTGTCCCTAGCAATGGGTGTAGTGTGAATTTACCAGGGGACCGGAGTTCACTCTCTTCCTCTCCCAGAATGGGGCATCACACCGCAGATGGGGTGCAATGACCTGTGGCGACGGAAGCCTCAGGGGCGCCACATCCACCTGCCTGTATGACCTCCCTACAACGCCTGGACATGCTCCTGATGAGGCTCAGTAGTGTGTGTGGCCTCCACCTGCCTGTATGACCTCCCTACAACGCCTGGATATGCTCCTGATGAGGCTCAGTATTGTGTGTGGCCTCCACGTGCCTGTATGACCTCCCTACAACGCCTGGACATGCTCCTGATGAGGCTCAGTATTGTGTGTGGCCTCCACGTGCCTGTATGACCTCCCTACAACGCCTGGACATGCTCCTGATGAGGCTCAGTATTGTGTGTGGCCTCCACGAGCCTGTATGACCTCCCTACAACGCTTGGACATGCTCCTGATGAGGCTCAGTAGTGTGTGTGGCCTCCACGTGCCTGTATGACCTCCCTACAATGCCTGGGCATGCTCCTGATGAGGCTCAGTAGTGTGTGTGGCCTCCACGTGCCTGTATGACCTCCCTACAATGCCTGGACATGCTCCTGATGAGGCTCAGTAGTGTGTGTGGCCTCCACGTGCCTGTATGACCTCCCTACAATGCCTGGACATGCTCCTGATGAGGCTCAGTATTGTGTGTGGCCTCCACGTGCCTGTATGACCTCCCTACAATGCCTGGACATGCTCCTGATGAGGCTCAGTATTGTGTGTGGCCTCCACGTGCCTGTATGACCTCCCTACAACGCCTGGACATGCTCCTGATGAGGCTCAGTATTGTGTGTGGCCTCCACGAGCCTGTATAACCTCCCTACAACGCCTGGACATGCTCCTGATGAGGCTCAGTATTGTGTGTGGCCTCCACGTGCCTGTATGACCTCCCTACAACGCCTGGACATGCTCCTGATGAGGCTCAGTATTGTGTGTGGCCTCCACGAGCCTGTATGACCTCCCTACAACGCTTGGACATGCTCCTGATGAGGCTCAGTAGTGTGTGTGGCCTCCACGTGCCTGTATGACCTCCCTACAATACCTGGGCATGCTCCTGATGAGGCTCAGTAGTGTGTGTGGCCTCCACGTGCCTGTATGACCTCCCTACAATGCCTGGACATGCTCCTGATGAGGCTCAGTATTGTGTGTGGCCTCCACGTGCCTGTATGACCTCCCTACAATGCCTGGACATGCTCCTGATGAGGCTCAGTAGTGTGTGTGGCCTCCACGTGCCTGTATGACCTCCCTACAATGCCTGGACATGCTCCTGATGAGGCTCAGTATTGTGTGTGGCCTCCACGTGCCTGTATGACCTCCCTACAATGCCTGGACATGCTCCTGATGAGGCTCAGTATTGTGTGTGGCCTCCACGTGCCTGTATGACCTCCCTACAACGCCTGGACATGCTCCTGATGAGGCTCAGTATTGTGTGTGGCCTCCACGTGCCTGTATGACCTCCCTACAACGCCTGGACATGCTCCTGATGAGGCTCAGTATTGTGTGTGGCCTCCACGTGCCTGTATGACCTCCCTACAACGCCTGGACATGCTCCTGATGAGGCTCAGTATTGTGTGTGGCCTCCACGAGCCTGTATGACCTCCCTACAACGCTTGGACATGCTCCTGATGAGGCTCAGTAGTGTGTGTGGCCTCCACGTGCCTGTATGACCTCCCTACAATTCCTGGGCATGCTCCTGATGAGGCTCAGTAGTGTGTGTGGCCTCCACGAGCCTGTATGACCTCCCTACAATGCCTGGACATGCTCCTGATGAGGCTCAGTAGTGTGTGTGGCCTCCACGTGCCTGTATGACCTCCCTACAATACCTGGGCATGCTCCTGATGAGGCGGCAGATGTTCTCCTGATGGATCACCATATAGACCTGGATTAAAGCATCAGTCAACTCCTGGACAGACTGTGGTGCAACGTGCCGTTGGATGGAGCGAGCCATGATGTCCCAGATGTGGACGATTGGATTCAGGTCTGGGGAACAGACGGGCCAGTCCATACCTTCAATGCCTTCATATTGCAGGAGCCCAGGGCCCACCGCACCTACATATGGTCTAACAAGGGGTCTGAGGATCTCATCCCGGTACCTAATGGCAGTCAGGCTACCTCTGGTGAATACATGGAGGGCTGTGTGACCCTCCAAAGAAATGCCTCCCCACACTGGGATCAGGGGACAGACAGATCTGGGGGTATACAGCACTGTGTTACAGAAGCAGACAGATCTGGGGGGTATACAGCACTGTGGTGGTGGGTGCAGACAGTTCTGGAGGGTATACAGCACTGGAGTCATGGGACAGATAGTTCTGGAGGGTGTACAGCGCTGGAGTCATGGGACAGATAGTTCTGGAGGGTATACAGCACTGGAGTCATGGGACAGATAGTTCTGGAGGGTGTACAGCACTGGAGTCATGGGATAAACAATTCTGGAGGGTATACAGCACTTTGGTGGTGGGGCAGACAGATCTGGAGGGTATACAGCACTGGAGTCATGGGATTGACAATTATGGAGGGTATACAGCACTTTGGTGGTGGGGCAGACAGATCTGGAGGGTATACAGCACTGGGATCAAAGGACAGACATTTCTGGAGGGTAGATAGTGTGACGCCCTGGACTAGCCAGGTAGTCACAGACATAACATCACGCACACCCCCTCCCCTGGATAGTCTACATCAGTCAAATAAAACCCTTGTTGCCTCCCTCCAGGGGCTGATGTCCACACCAGGTGGGGCGGAGCCAGGCGGTTGGCCCCACCCACCGAGGAGTTCACAGGCCTGGAGGCGGGAAAAAGCAGACAGTTTAGTTTGGAGTTCAGTGGAAGTGGAGTGGAGAAGTGGAGTGAGAAACTGCTAGTGTCTGGGTAGGAGCCCAGGCACGTACAGCAAGGTCGGCAGACGGTGGTGGCCATCTGCAGGAGGTGGTGCAAGTCAGCGGAACTGTAAGACCTGGGACGGGCGGTGGCCCACCGGTACTGAACCGGGGATCAGATCTGTACCAAGCACAAAGGCAGGGCCATCAGACCCCGACCAGGCTAGGAGCCGCCGACAACGGTCAAATCCGAGAGTGACCGGAACCCCAGGGGTTCCCTAACACCCAAGTCCCGACAGAAGGCAACAGTCCACACAGTGAGGATAAAAAGCCACAGTCATTGGCTAGAGATCCAAGGGCCAGCACCTGCGGGCAAAATGGGCTCCTTCAGTACATACACGCCGGGGAGCGGACTACCGTTGGGCAACCATCGAAGTCAATACTTTCTACAGAGGTGCAGGGAAAGACAGCCACCATCAACCTGTCCAGGGAGAGCAAAGACACTGCAGCCGGCTGCGGGACCCGTCCATCCAGCCGTTTGGTTTACCAGAGACTCTGTGAATCTGTGCCCGAGTGAGTACAACAGTGCCATCCGGCACCGTGCCGCGCTGCCTCCGCAACCCTGCACCCCAGCTACCCTGCCTCCCTGTACCACCACCGGGCCCCGGGATCACCGACCCCTACCCACGGAGGGGGAACCCACATCCTAGCTGCTCCCTGCCATCGCTCCCGGCATCCCCGTCACCAGCAGCAGTGGTGCCCATTATCACCACGACCCGTGGGTGTCGTCACGGACTATCTCCCCAAACAAACCACCCCCCTTTTCACTCATGGGTGAGGAGCGCTGCTCGAGTCCCCGGGTCCGGCCCACCGCTCAAGCCACCGAGCAGCAGCAGCTGCGGACGCGAGCGTAGCGAGCGCGGCCCCTCCGCCCGCGACAATAGCACTGGGGTCAGGGGACAGACAGTTCTGGAGGGTATACAGCACTGGGACAGGAGACAGACAGTTCTGGGGGGACATACATCTCGGCGGGATGTTGGTGTTGCAGCTCCTCTCTTCATGGTAGATGCTAGAATGTATAGGCTCCTTCCAGGTACCTTCTCTTAGTCTGTGGCATGGGAATTCAGCACACTGCGCGCTAGCTCCGCCCACACATGAATTTCAATGCCCCTACACACAACGCTCAGTGCAGGAAAGTGCGCCTGCCGCCTGGGCACTTTTGTCTCCAGAACTCGGCCTGGGGGCCGCAGGATACATCACACCCCCCTGCCGATGATGAGTGGACCCCCCTGGCAGTCCACAGCCCTGGCACTTGCCCAGTTGTGCCGGGCTCACAGTCTGCACCAAGAAAATGCCGCCCCTATAGGCTGCCGGAGTAGCAAGGCTCAATCATGATTAGCGGCAGGGGTGCCACCTATCTCTGAGAGCTGGAAAACAAAAAACACATATAGCTCTAGCAAAAATTAAGAGACTACTTCAGGGTTATCCTGGAAAAACAGTTCTTCCTTCTGCTCAGGCAATGTTCCCCAACTCTGAGGACTGGTTTTTCCAGCAGGACAATGCGCCATGCCACACAGCTAGGTCATTCAATATGTGGATGAAGGACCATCACATCAAGACCCTGTCATGGCTAGCCCAATCTCCAGACCTGAACCCCATTGAAAACCTCTGGAATGTAATCAAGAGGAAGATGGATATTCACAAGCCATCAAACAAAGAAGAACTGCTTACATTTCTGCACCAGGAGTGGCATAAGGTCCCCCAAAAGCCGTGTGAAGACTGGAGGAAAGCGGCCAAAACGCAGGAAAGCTGGGATTATACATCATGGTTATTCCACAGAATATTGATTCCTGACTCTTCCTGAGGTAAAACATTATTAGTATGATCAATAAGACTCCGATGTCGGCTATCAGTAGAGTAATTCCCTGTGGCAATCTAGACGAGTGGATATCAGAAGGCAGATCTATGACGGGTCGTATTATAACAGGGGGGTCCTAATGAATTTCTCAGATATCACTGACAAATATGGAGTACGCAGCAGGGATTGTTATAAATATCTCCAGTTCAGGCACCTAATAGCCGGCGTATCATCAGAGCAGGACCCCCCTATAGCCAAATATGAACATTCCTTCACAGCTAATAAAGATTCGGCTATAGGGGTCTCAGCAGCACACGAGACCCTGAACCCGGTGCAGCCCCCACCATATGTGAAACAGATTTACATACTCGTTACTTGGAGGAGCAATGGGTGCACGCGTTCCAATTCCATAAAAAGATGTCGCCCGGCATTAATCATCTAGAGACCTCCAGAAAGCTCCTTTATAGGTGGTATTATAGTGAGATTACACTCCATCTTCCCGCATTCCTCAGACATATGCCGGGGGGGTGAGGACTCTCCAGGCTCGTTACTTCACATTAGACACTCTAAGAAAAAGTGGCATGACACAGAACTCCTTAAAAAACCATTTTTATTGAAATAATTTTAAAATAGTTTACAACAAGGATCCTCAGTTTTATGAAAAGTGAATACCACACACAATTTAAATCAATCAGATTAGTTCTAAGACAATAGTGAATATGGTCAATTAACCCACTACATCCGGCATTGCTCTCAGCATACATATTGCAGCCGCATGGTATGAACAGTGTATAGCCCATTGCAATAACTATGCAGTTAAACCGGCCAAATAGCCCAGCAATTACAATATATACGGTGAAAGCAAAGTTTTAAACCCTGTGGGGCCGATCTTACAGGTGTCAAGGTGCCAGGTATAAGGTTAGTCAAATCAGCACATGCCAACATAATCTATTGACCCTCCGACAGCCCGTTAGGCAATGCTAGGTTAGAATAGATCCAATGGGGTAAACCATACTGACCAGTGAAAGGTGGCGGTATCACAGCGACTTGTCCCCTGCATCGTGTAAAGCCTGCGCTCAGACACAAGAGAAAGGTTCTGCACCGTGTAAAGCCTGCGCTCAGGCACAAGAGGAAGGTTCTGCACCGTGTAAAGCCTGCGCTCACAAGAGAAAGGTTCTGCACCGTGTAAAGCCTGCGCTCACAAGAGAAAGGTTCTGCACCGTGTAAAGCCTGCGCTCACAAGAGGAAGGTTCTGCACCATGTAAAGCCTGCGCTCACAAGAGAAAGGTTCTGCACCGTGTAAAGCCTGTGCTCACAAGAGAAAGGTTCTGCACCGTGTAAAGCCTGCGCTCACAAGAGAAAGGTTCTGCACCGTGTAAAGCCTGCGCTCACAAGAGAAAGGTTCTGCACCGTGTAAAGCCTGCGCTCACAAGAGAAAGGTTCTGCACCGTGTAAAGCCTGCGCTCACAAGAGGAAGGTTCTGCACCGTGTAAAGCCTGCGCTCACAAGAGAAAGGTTCTGCACCGTGTAAAGCCTGCGCTCACAAGAGAAAGGTTCTGCACCGTGTAAAGCCTGCGCTCACAAGAGAAAGGTTCTGCACCATGTAAAGCCTGCGCTCACAAGAGAAAGGTTCTGCACCGTGTAAAGCCTGCGCTCACAAGAGAAAGGTTCTGCACCGTGTAAAGCCTGCGCTCACAAGAGAAAGGTTCTGCACCGTGTAAAGCCTGCGCTCACAAGAGAAAGGTTCTGCACCGTGTAAAGCCTGCACTCACAAGAGAAAGGTTCTGCACCGTGTAAAGCCTGCGCTCACAAGAGAAAGGTTCTGCACTGTGTAAAGCCTGCGCTCACAAGAGAAAGGTTCTGCACCGTGTAAAGCCTGCGCTCAGGCACAAGAGAAAGGTTCTGCACCGTGTAAAGCCTGCGCTCACAAGAGAAAGGTTCTGCACTGTGTAAAGCCTGCGCTCAGGCACAAGAGAAAGGTTCTGCACTGTGTAAAGCCTGCGCTCAGGCACAAGAGAAAGGTTCTGCACCGTGTAAAGCCTGCGCTCACAAGAGAAAGGTTCTGCACTGTGTAAAGCCTGCGCTCAGGCACAAGAGAAAGGTTCTGCACCGTGTAAAGCCTGCGCTCAGGTACAAGAGAAAGGTTCTGCACCGTGTAAAGCCTGCACTCACAAGAGAAAGGTTCTGCACCGTGTAAAGCCTGCGCTCACAAGAGAAAGGTTCTGCACCGTGTAAAGCCTGCGCTCACAAGAGAAAGGTTCTGCACCGTGTAAAGCCTGCGCTCAGGTACAAGAGAAAGGTTCTGCACCGTGTAAAGCCTGCGCTCAGGCACAAGAGAAAGGTTCTGCACCGTGTAAAGCCTGCGATCAGGTACAAGAGAAAGGTTCTGCACCGTGTAAAGCCTGCGCTCACAAGAGAAAGGTTCTGCACCGTGTAAAGCCTGCGCTCAGGTACAAGAGAAAGGTTCTGCACCGTGTAAAGCCTGCGCTCAGGTACAAGAGAAAGGTTCTGCACCGTGTAAAGCCTGCACTCACAAGAGAAAGGTTCTGCAACGTGTGACTGCCGAGACCCACCAACCGGTTCCCCCTCCCCATCGCGCAATGAATGAGACCACACATGGAATATCTTTCTTTGTTCTTTATTGAAGGTATCCACGTAACACCATTCAATGTTGATATAAAAGGGGGTTGCTTGTTATTTTGGCCACAGCTTTAACCACAGGCACAAATCCGCCTTAAACCTGAGGGAGGAGGCCCGATGCCTACGGCCGTCCGTGGCAGGTTGGCTCTCACCAAATCCCTCTTCCACCGGCTGTGACTTTGAAATTGAACCATAACCTTTTTCCGTAGGCACAAAACCGCCTTAAACCTGAGGGAGGAGGCCCGATGCCTACGGCCATCCGTGGCAGGTAGGTTCTCCAAATCCCTCTTCCACCGGCTGTGACTTCCGAACTTGTAACAGAACCTTCTTAATGGAGGGAGGGCGGGCGATGCTCACCCTGAGGGCAGATGTGGTAAGAGGAAGGAGGGACTCCGGAGGCTGCTTATATGCCCTGGAGGAGGTCCCAGCATGGAAGGGGGGTCAGCGGGGGGCATTGCACAATGGGAAGGAGGGAGAGGTGACCATGGGGGACGTAGCGAGGGGCTCAGCAGTCAGGGGCAGCGGCATCGGCCGCAGTGCCCTGCAGACTGCCGAGACCCACCAACCGGTTCCCCCTCCCCACCGCGCAATAAATGAGACCACACATGGAATATCTTTCTTTTGTACTTTATTGAAGGTATCCACGTAACACCATTCAATGTTGATATAAAAGGGGGTTGCTTGTTATTTTGGCCACAGCTTTAACCACAGGCACAAATCCGCCTTAAACCTGAGGGAGGAGGCCCGATGCCTACGGCCGTCCGTGGCAGGTTGGCTCTCACCAAATCCCTCTTCCACCGGCCACGGAGTGGCGAAGGCCCAAGCCTGAGCTGCGACCCCCACACAGGGCCCTTATGGCCCGCTCAACCCCGTCCTTACTGTCCGACAGGAAATTGTCTAGGCCTATATCATTAAGGCTAAAACCATCCTCTAGCACCAAACGGCTGACCTCTGATTCCAGCATCTCGTGTCCCGGCACTATCCCTCTTCCTGACGCTATAAATTTGGCGATCTGCATATTAACGTGTTGCCTTGACCTTTCCACAGCTGCTATGTTCCTTGCCCCTGTACAACTCAATCTCGGTAATATACTGGACCGTACCCCCACTACGTTGCTAAAGAAGCTGCTGAACTTATCTAGGAAAGAAGCTGCTGAACTTATCTAGGAAAGAAGCTGCTGAACTTATCTAGGAAAGAAGCTGCTGAACTTATCTAGGAAAGAAGCTGCTGAACTTATCTAGGAAAGAAGCTGCTGAACTTATCTAGGAAAGAAGCTGCTGAACTTATCTAGGAAAGAAGCTGCTGAACTTATCTAGGAAAGAAGCTGCTGAACTTATCTAGGACCACTTGCATGACCGCAAGCAGATCCTGGATCCTCACATTTACTAGGTCATTTCCACCCGTGAATGACCAGCACCAGTAGGCCAGTGGCTACTCTGGATATGCTCACTACCACGGGCAGGACCTGGGCCCAGGCCAGGCCCCGAACTCTTCTCCAGTGAAACTTGAGGTCACAAACTCCCAGCACGCTTCCACCCGGTCTCGACTCAGTCCGCCGTGCTGCCCAGAATATGTGTGAGTGACCTAGGATCCAGATGCTAGGTCTCGACAGATCTAAAAGAAAAACGGTTACTTCTCTTGTATGCAAAACATTTTCCATCATCGTGTCAGTAAACATCATTGTATTAATGTTTCTTTAGGTTTGAAGGTGCTTAGATAAATAAATATATGTATATCATTTCGGTTAACAATTTATTTTTTTTTTTTTTTTTTTGTGTGTAATATATAAACGTGCCAAACAGTGGACAACTGGTGGCAGGGAACTACAGGACTGCACGGATAGGTATGAAGCTGGCCCTTGCTGCCTCGGTTGTCGTGTCGATGCGGAAGGAGTGCATGCCATAATCTCCTGGTTGTAGGTCCAGGTAGGAAATAGACATTTTGAGCAATGCCGAAAGTTGTGTCGCCATGAGCGGGATCACTCTGCGTGCTCCAAGAAGAATTTGTTGGGAACCCAAGACTCTAAGTGTCGCTGCAAGGTAAGGATGGGACATAGGATACCTGAAAACGGGAAAATAGGGAACCAAACTCCTCTACCGAGCTGATCTGTTTTGGAGCGCCTTATGCGAACCCGTACTCCACCATTGCAAACTATAACATTGTCGCGTAACAGACCACCGGTGTGACCTAGGGACCTGCTAACTAATTCGCTGACCATCAAAGCTCCGAAGAATGCTAGCGAGAAGGCGGCCGAGAACAAGAGGACCTCGCTGTCATTGGTGCAAACGTCACCTAGCTGGTTTATTATGCCGGAAAGGATGGCGAATGAATTGGCCTTCCTGCTCTCCGTGCACCAGCGCTTTCAGCCTTTAACGGCCTGTTTGAACAGAAAGGCCTTGGTGACATCGGTCCATCCACGAACCTGAAAGTGAGAGGCTATTCCTGCAACCCGCAACTACGCTACTGTGCCCGGCAAGCCACTGGTATGTAGATGCGTTATGTCTCGAGCAACGGAATTGCTAAGAAAAACCGCGGACACCTGGCTAGGCAGCGGTTGAACTATATTGAAATCATTCGTCCCCAGCCTTACCATACAAATGCCACGTTGATGGGATGCCTTAACCAGCGGAATCAACTGTCCACAGGGACCGTCCAGAGGGACTGTGGACACTTTTGGCCATTGTTGTCAGATTCTGGGTGCAATGCTCGAAACTTCTGAAAATCAAATGCAATAAGGCATCAGCGATAGTATTATCAATCCCCGGTATGTGGATGGCCCTGACCCAGATATTATGTTCAAGGCACTTAAGAACTAAGTATCGTAGCAAGCTGATCACCGGTGGTGAGGAAGATGCGAGGTGGTTAACGGCGTGGACGACACTTATGTAGTCAGTCCTGAAGCGGGTCCGATTGTTCGCCAACTTTTCTGCCCAAAGACTTGTAGCTACTATTATAGGGAACAGCTCGAGTAAAGTTTTTTTTTTTTTTTGTCCACCCAGACAGGTGCCATGTGTTGGGCCAGCGATTAGCGCACCAATTGGGACCAAGGTAAAGGCCGAATCCGGTGGACCCGGCAGCATCCGAAAATAGATATATCAGCGCTGGAAACTTCCTGTTCCTGGAAACATGAACGCCCATTGTAAGTAGCTATGAAGGACCTCCATACACCGAGCTCCTCACGTAGAGCGCTGGTGATGCGAATCCTTTGATGGGAGGCAGTTATGCTCCTAGTGGCCAGGCAGAGCCTCAGGGAAAAGCCCCTTCCCATGGGCATGACTCGAAAGGCGAAGGCGAGCAAGCCTAATAGAGATTGCATTTGCGCCAGGGTTACCTTACGAACCGCGCAGAACCCGTCAATGAGCGATGTGGTTTTTTCAACCTTGTCGAGTGGTAGCCGAAACATCATGATAATTGAGTCTATTTCGATTCTCAAATGAAAAGGCAGGTCACAGGGCCAACTGTTTTTTTCGGCCAACAGCGGAAACCAAACTTGTCCGCTATGACCTGCACAGATTTTAACGCGGTTGAGCATGCTTTAGAGTTGGTGTGGGAAAACGAACAAGAAATCATCCAAATAATGGGTGACCAATTTATTCTTTGCCACGTCCTTAACCACCCATTCCAGGAAAGAGCTGAAGAGCTCGAAGTGTGAGCAGGATATGGAGCAACCCATGGTAATTCACATGTGGTAACAGAATTTTTTGTTGAAATAGCGCCCTAGCAGGTGGGACAATCGGGGTGCACTAGTAGCGGGTGAAAAGCAGATGCTATGTCCGATTTTGCCATTAGTGCTCCTTACCCTGCTTTTCGCACCAGTGCGACCGCTTTGTCAAAAATGCGTAGGAAACTGCTGAGTCCTCTGTGGGGATGCCGTCATTGACTGACCGCCCAGCCGGGAAGGACAAGTAGTGTATGAGGCGAAATTCACCCTTTTCTTTCTTAGGCACTATCCCTAGGGGTGAAACGCGAGGGTTTAAGAATGGTAAATCTATAAATGGGCCTGCTAGTCGGCCTAACGCCACTTCCTTCAGTAGTTTGTTCGCCAGGACCTGTGGGAGGTCCCGGGCCGATTTGAGGTTGGGGGCGAAGGTTAGTTCTGAGGAGAACATAAAGGGGGATAAAGAAACCGTGGTTGAAACCGTCCCTAATAGCGTTGGCCGCAGCCTTATTGGGGTAACGTTCTAGCAATGGCTCCACCACGTGCACGTTCACTGGAGTCTTTGGGACTTGGTGGTGCATTTTTAGTGTGACGCCTGTCTAGTTGCTTATCGCATTTGGAGGAGGTGTGATTGCCTCCGCACGATGAGCATTCGTGCTTGTATTTGCGGAGTCCTTGAAACCTGCGATGGCCTTCATTGAAAAGCCAACAGCGACCTGGTCTACGGACATTTGCAGCTCCAGGTGTAGCGTGGTGAGAGGAAAAGTTTGGTGGGCCTGGAAACGACTGGTGGGACTTTTGCGCCATCATAAGCCATGAATCGGTGGCCTTAACTTCCCAACGGTTGGAATGCCAAGCATCTTCTAAATTCTTCGTCGTACTTCCACCACGCAGAACCCCAATGGGTTTTATAGGAGTTGAAAATGGTATTGCAGTATTTTGCGAATTGACTCTTTTCTTTGTTGACTGTTTTTTGGTCCACTGATATTAGGGAACAGATATCGACGTATTCGTTTGCGCGAATTTTTTATTTATTTATTTATTTTAACTGTATCTGGTGTTAGGTGAGTTCCCAGCTGTGATACACAGCAGTAGAACACGTCCCTGTGTAAGTCGGGCGCTGCTGCGTTACATCCTGATGTTGTACAAACGCGGGGTTAACCAGAACTACTCCTGATGGTGTTAACAAGATCGCCCAATAAAAGTGGCGTACGTTTTGCGCCATTTTCCGAAACCCGTAGCGTTCTCATTTTGGGATCTATGGCGCAATGACTGCTTATTTTGCGTCTCGAGTTTACATTTTTTAATGGTACCATTTTGCGCAGATGCTACTTTTGATCGCCTGTTATTGGATGTTACGCAAAACACGCGGTGACCAAAAGCGTAATTTTGGGTGTTTGTGTTTTTTTTTTTTTTTGCTGCTACGAAATTTAACAATCAGATTAGGGACTCTAGATTGTGAGTTCCAATGGGGACAGCGTCGCCAATGCATACAAAGCGCCGTGGACAGCGCTACCCAAGTGAATAAAATTATTAGCATTATAGCATTATTATTCTTTAATTGACTTTATATTTTGATAGATCAAGCTTTTCTGAACTTGGCGATACCAAATATGTGTATATATGTATACATATTTATTTATTTATTTTTTTTTTTAATTTTATTTTTTTTTTTTTATTTTATTATTTTATTTTATTTATTTATTTTATTTTATTTTTTTTTTTAAACTTGTCCCTTTAGGGGGATGTATGGATCAACAATTCGATCGCTCTGCACTATCTGCAGATCTCAGCTACACAGCTGAGATCTGCAGATACACTGCTTTACCCTCAATGCCGGAAGTATGCCGGCACTGAGAGCAAGTGACTCAAGGTAGCTACAGGCGTCATCACATGACCCTGTGCTACCATGGCAACCAACGAAAGTCATGTGATCACGCACGTGACTTTCGGTGAGGGCGGTGGTACGTGATAGTAATGCCCGCGCATATACATCTCGCTGCCAGACTTTGGCAGCGAGATGTAAGGGGTTACAAGTTGCAGGTGGAAGCGATTCCACCCGTAACTTGTAGTCACACATGTCAGCTGTTAAAAACAGCTGATATGTGCGCCGAACACCGCATTCTGTTGCTTTTCAGGATTCTGATGTCACTTCCGGTCCGGGACCCGAAACCGGAAGTGACGAGTTATCATGTGATCGCCGCATCACAGGAAGTGACGCGGCGAACATGGATAGCAGGATGTGACGCGACCTCCG
This sequence comes from Anomaloglossus baeobatrachus, assembly GCF_048569485.1. NCBI lineage: Eukaryota > Metazoa > Chordata > Amphibia > Anura > Aromobatidae > Anomaloglossus > Anomaloglossus baeobatrachus. The sequence goes on from NC_134361.1 coordinate 231,058,128, forward strand.
TATGCCACAGGGAGTCACACGGGGCCGCGTCATCCCGGCGGGGGGAGGTGCGCGAGGTGGCCATGGCGACCGGCGTGATGTTGGGGGGGATCAGGGGCTAGGGCCGGGAGCTAGGGCCGGGAGCAGGAGGTGAAAGCGGCCGGACCTTCTGGACCGGGCCGCCCTGCGCCTGGAATCTGTGGTGGGGCTTAGACGCTGCGGTGGACGGGAGGGTCTGGAAGACCTGCGCCCACCGCTGCTGGGAACCGGCAGGAGGGAGCTGGTGCCCACAAGGGAGGCAAGCCATTCGGCTCCCTCCCGTCCGCTCCTTTCTCTTACCGCTGCTTCCAGGGGGTCCATCGGCGATGCTCACCCTGAGGGCAGATGTGGTAAGAGGAAGGAGGGACTCCGGCAGCTGTTTATATGCCCTGGAGGAGGTCCCAGCAGGGAAGGGGGGTCAGCGGGGGGCATTGCACAATGGGAAGGAGGGAGAGGTGACCATGGGGGACGTAGCGAGGGGCTCAGCAGTCAGGGGCAGCGGCATCGGCCGCAGTGCCCTGCATTCTGTACATCCTGTGCATCCTGTGCATTCTGTGCATCCTGTGCATTCTTTGCATTCTGTGCATCCTGTGCATTTTGTGCGTCCTGTGCATTCTGTGCATCCTGTGCATTCTTTGCATTCTGTGCATCCTGTGCATTCTGTGCATCCTGTGCATTCTTTGCATTCTGTGCATCCTGTGCATTTTGTGCGTCCTGTGCATTCTGTGCATCCTGTGCATTCTTTGCATTCTGTGCATCCTGTGCATTTTGTGCGTCCTGTGCATTCTGTGCATCCTGTGCATTCTTTGCATTCTGTGCATTCTGTGTATCCTGTGCATTCTGTGGATTCTGTGCATTCTTTGCTCTCTGTGCATTCTGTGCATTCTGTGCATCCTGTGCATCCTGTGCATTCTGTGCATCCTGTGCATTCTGTGCATTCTGTGCATCCTGTGCATCCTGTGCATTCTGTGCATCCTGTGCATTCTGTGTATCCTGTGCATTCTTTGCATTCTGTGCATCCTGTGCATTCTGTGCATTCTGTGCGTCCTGTGCGTCCTGTGCAGTCTGTGCATCCTGTGCATTCTGTGCAGTCTTTGCATTCTGTGCATCCTGTGCATTCTTTGCATTCTGTGCGTCCTGTGCGTCCTGTGCATTCTGTGCATCCTGTGCATCCTGTGCATTCTGTGCATTCTGTGCATCCTGTGCATTCTGTGCATCCTGTGTATCCTGTGCATCCTGTGCATTCTGTGCATTCTGTGCATTCTTTGCATCCTGTGCATCCTTTGCATCCTGTGCATCCTGTGCATCCTGTGCATCCTGTGTATTCTGTGCATCCTGTGCATCCTGTGCATTCTGTGTATCCTGTGCATCCTGTGTATTCTGTGCATCCTGTGCATCCTGTACCTCCTGTGCATCCTGTGCATCCTGTGTATCCTGTGTATCCTGTGTATCCTGTGTATCCTGTGCATTCTGTGCATTCTGTGCATCCTGTGCATCCTGTGCATCCTGTGCATCCTGTGTATTCTGTGCATCCTGTGTATCCTGTGCCTCCTGTGCATGCTGTGCATCCTGTGCCTCCTGTGCATCCTGTGCATTCTGTGTATCCTGTGCATCCTGTGCATCCTGTTCATCCTGTGCATCCTGTGCATCCTGTGCATTCTGTGCATCCTGTGCATTCTGTGCCTCCTGTGCATCCTGTGCATCCTGTGTATCCTGTGTATCCTGTGTATCCTGTGTATCCTGTGCATTCTGTGCATTCTGTGCATCCTGTGCATCCTGTGCATCCTGTGCATCCTGTGCATCCTGTGCATTCTGTACATCCTGTGCCTCCTGTGCCTCCTGTGCATTGTGCTGTTATTTTCACCATTTCTCATTGTCAGTAAATAAATACAATATTTATTGCTGGAAATTGGGAGACGTCGTCAGTAAATTATAGAATAAAGAACAACTTACATTTTACTCACAAATAGAAAGAGAAAAATCAGAAAAACTGACAATGTGGAAGTGGACTCTTGATTTTTGCCAGAGCAGTGTATGTATATATATATATATATATATATATATATGTATACTATATACATATACACACACACGATAGGGGTCATATGGAGTTTTGCTCAAAACTCGCCTAGTTTCATGGCGGCATCGGACGCTGTTCACATTACAGGTTCTGCCTCTCCACACTACGGTTTCTCTGGTGTTTCTGACTTACACTGGTAAACTATGGCGTTAACCAGCTGTGTGCACATTAATGGTCAGATTAGCAAGAGTTAAACTCTCCCAGCCTGCCGGTTACCTCTGGCATCACATGTTGTTAGAAACCTATTACAGTTAGTCCCTGCCATTTTAAGATGGTGGAATCTGTCTTCCCACGCCGACTATAGTCTTTTATGCTGTGTTGGTCTGTGTGCTGTTGTGTCCCAGTCCTGCTGGTGATTGAGTTTCTTGGTGTTGTGGAGACACCTCTTGTCTTGTTTCCTCCTATGCCCTTATTGTCTTATACCTCTGTGTGAGCGAGCTGTGAGAGAGTTTTGGTTTCCACTTTTTGTCTATCTCTGTGTCATGGTTGTCTCTCTGCTAAAGGAGTTTAATGAAAGGTTTTGGGATCACTCCCAGTCCCTGTATATACCCTCTGCTACCAGCAGATGGTGCCGGTTATTCTTGATTCATTGGGAATCTGGTCTTGGAGGAAGAAGGAGCTACTGATACCCTCTGCCATAGTTGCTGTGGTGGCCGAAGCAAAGACAGCCGTGTGCGCGGGGAGCCGGAGGAAAGACAGCCGTGTGCGCGGGGAGCCGGAGGAAAGACAGCCGTGTGCGCGGGGAGCCGGAGCAAAGACAGCTGTGTGCGCAGGGAGCCGGAGAAAAGACAGCCGTGTACGCGGGGGGACGGAGCAAAGACAGCTGTGGGCGTGGGGTGCGGAGCAAAGACAGCCGTGGGCGCGGGGTGCGGAGCAAAGACAGCCGTGGGCGCGGGGTGCCGGAGCAAAGACAGCCGTGGGCGCGGGGTGCGGAGCAAAGACAGCCGTGGGCGCGGGGAGCCGGAGCAAAGACAGCTGTGTGCGCGTGGAGCCGGAGCGAAGACAGCTGTGTGCGCGGGGAGCCAGAGCAAAGACAGCTGTGTGCGCGGGGAGCCAGAGCAAAGACAGCTGTGTGCGCGGGGAGCTGGAGCAAAGACAGCTGTGTGCGCGTGGAGCCGGAGCGAAGACAGCTGTGTGCGCGGGGAGCCAGAGCAAAGACAGCTGTGTGCGCGGGGAGCTGGAGCAAAGACAGCTGTGTGCGCGAGGGGCCGGAGCAAAGACAGCTGTGTGCGCGGGGAGCCAGAGCAAAGACAGCTGTGTGCGCGGGGAGCCGGAGCAAAGACAGCTGTGTGCGCGGGGAGCCGGAGCAAAGACAGCTGTGTGCGCGGGGGACCAGAGCAAAGACAGCTGTGTGGGCGGGGGGCCGGAGCAAAGACAGCTGTGTGCGCGGGGAGCCGGAGCAAAGACAGCCGTGTACACGGGGAGCGGAGCAAAGACAGCCGTGTGCGCAGGGAGCCGGAGCAAAGACAGCTGTGTGCGCGGGGAGCCGGAGCAAAGACAGCAGTGTGCGCGGGGAGGCGGAGCAAAAACAGCCGTAGGCGCGGGGTGCCGGAGCAAAGACAGCCGTGGGCGCGGGGAGCCGGAGAAAAGACAGCCGTGGGCACGGGTTATGGGAGCAAAGACAGCCGTGTGCGTGGGGTGCCGGAGCAAAGACAGTCGTGTGCGCGGGGAGCTGGAGCAAAAACAGCCATGTACGCGGGGAACCGGAGCAAAGACAGCCATGTACGCGGGGAGCCGGAGCAAAGACAGCTGTGTGCGCGAGGGGCCAAAGCAAAGACAGCCGTGGGCGCGGGGAGCCGGAGGAAAGATAGCCGTGTGCGCGGGGAGCCGGAGGAAAGACAGCCGTGTGCGCGGGGAGCCGGAGCAAAGACAGCCGTGTGCGCGGGGAGCCAGAGCAAAGACAGCCGTGTGCGCGGGGAGCCGGAGCAAAGACAGCCGTGTACGCGGGGAGCCGGAGCAAAGACAGCTGTGTGCGCGGGGAGCCGGAGCAAAGACAGCCGTGGGCGCGGGGAGCCGAAGCAAAGACAGCCGGGGGGCGCGGGGTGTGGAGCAAAGACAGCCGTGGGCGCGGGGTGCGGATCAAAGAGAGCCGTGGGCACGGGGTGCCGGAGCAAAGACAGCCGTAGGCGCGGGGTGCGGAGCAAAGACAGCCGTGGACACGGGATGCCGGAGGAAAGACAGCCGTGTGCGCGGGGAGCCGGAGCAAAGACAGCCGTATACGCGGGGAGCCGGAGCAAAGACAGCTGTGTGCGCGGGGAGCCAGAGCAAAGACAGCCGTGGGCGCGGGGAGCCGGAACAAAGACAGCCGTGGGCGCGGGGTGCGGAGCAAAGACAGCCGTGGGCGCGAGGTGCGGAGCAAAGACAGCCGTGGGCACGGGGTGCCGGAGCAAAGACAGCCGTAGGCGCGGGGTGCGGAGCAAAGACAGCCGTGGGCACGGGGTGCTGGAGCAAAGACAGCCGTGGGCGCGGGGAGCCGGAGTAAAGACAGCCGTGGGCACGGGTTGTGGGAGCAAAGACAGCCATGTGCGCGGGGAGCCGGAGCAAAGACAGGTGTGTGCGCGGGGAGCTGGAGCAAAGACAGCCATGTACGCGGGGAGCCGGAGCAAAGACAGCCGTGTACGCGGGGAGCCGGAGCAAAGACAGCAGTGTGCGCGGGGGGCCAGAGTAAAGACAGCCGTGGGCGCGGGGAGCCGGAGGAAAGACAGCCGTGTGCGCGGGGAGCCGGAGCAAAGACAGCCGTGTGCGCGGGGAGCCGGAGCAAAGATAGCCGTGTACGCGGGGAGCCGGAGCAAAGACAGCCGTGTGCGTGGGGAGCCGGAGCAAAGACAGCCGTGTGCGCGGGGAGCCGGAGCAACAACTGCCGTGTGCGCGGGGAGCCGGAGCAAAGACAGCCGTATGAGCGGGGAGCCGGAGCAAAGACAGCCGTGTACGCGGGGAGCCGGAGCAAAGACAGCAGTGTGCGCGGGGAGCCGGAGCAAAGACAGCCGTGTGCGCGGGGAGCCGGAGCAAAGACAGCCGTGTGCGCGGGGAGCCGGAGCAAAGACAGCTGTGTGCGCGGGGAGCCGGAGCAAAGACAGCTGTGTGCGCGGGGGGCCAGAGCAAAGACAGCTGTGTGCGCGGGGAGCCGGAGCAAAGACAGCTGTGTGCGCGGGGGGCCAGAGCAAAGACAGCTATGTGCGCGGGAGGCCGGAGCAAAGACAGCCGTGTACGCGGGGAGCCGGAGCAAAGACAGCCGTGTGCGCGGGGAGCCGGAGCAAAAACAGCTGTGTGCGCAGGGAGCCGGAGCAAAGACAGCAGTGTGCGCGGGGGGCCGGAGCAAAGACAGCCGTGGGCGCGGGGTGCCGGAGCAAAGACAGCCGTGGGCGCGGGGAGCCGGAGTAAAGACAGCCGTGGGCACGGGTTGTGGGAGCAAAGACAGCCGTGTGCGTGGGGTGCCGGAGCAAAGACAGTCGTGTGTGCGGGGAGCTGGAGCAAAGACAGCCATGTACGCGGGGAGCCGGAGCAAAGACAGCCGTGTACGCGGGGAGCCGGAGCAAAGACAGCAGTGTGCGCGGGGGGCCGGAGCAAAGACAGCCGTGGGCGCGGGGTGCCGGAGCAAAGACAGCTGTGTGCGAAAGGTGCTGGAGCAAAGACAGCCGTGTACGCGGGGAGCAGGAGCAAAGACAGCCGTGTGCGCGGGGAGCCGGAGCAACAACTGCCGTGTGCGCGGGGAGCCGGAGCAAAGACAGCCGTATGAGCGGGGAGCCGGAGCAAAGACAGCCGTGTACGCGGGGAGCCGGAGCAAAGACAGCAGTGTGCGCGGGGAGCCGGAGCCAGAGCAAAGACAGCTGTGTGCGCGGAGAGCCGGAGCAAAGACAGCTGTGTGCGCGGGGGGCCAGAGCAAAGACAGCTCTGTGCGCGGCGAGCCGGAGCAAAGACAGCTTTGTGCACGAGGGGCCGGAGCAAAGACAGCTGTGTGCGCGGGGAGCCGGAGCAAAGACAGCTGTGTGCGCGGGGGACCAGAGCAAAGACAGCTGTGTGCACGGGGGACCGGAGCAAAGACAGCTGTGTGCGCGGGGAGCCGGAGCAAAGACAGCCGTGTACGCGGGGAGCCGGAGCAAAGACAGCCGTGTGCGCGGGGAGCCGGAGCAAAGACAGCTGTGTGCGCGGGGAGCCGGAGCAAAGACAGCCGTGTACGCAGGGAGCCGGAGCAAAGACAACCGTGTGCGCGTGGAGCCGGAGCAAAGACAGCCGTGTGCGCGGGGAGCCGGAGCAAAGACAGCTGTGTACGCGGGGAGCCGGAGCAAAGACAGCTGTGTGCGCGTAGGGCGGGAGCAAAGACACCCGTGGGCGCGGGTTGTGGGAGCAAAGACAGCCGTGTGCGCGGGGAGCTGGAGCAAAGACAGCCATGTACGCGGGGAGCCGGAGCAAAGACAGCCGTGTACGCAGGGAGCCAGGGCAAAGACAACCGTGTGCGCGTGGAGCCGGAGCAAAGACAGCTGTGTGCGCGGGGGGCCAGAGCAAAGAAAGCTGTGTGCGCGGGGAGCCGGAGCAAAGACAGCTGTGAGCGCGAGGGGCTGGAGCAAAGACAGCTGTGTGCGCGGGGAGCCGGAGCAAAGACAGCTGTGTGTGCGGAGGACCAGAGCAAAGACAGCTGTGTGCGCGGGGGTCCGGAGCAAAGACAGCTGTGTGCGCGGGGAGCCGGAGCAAAGACAGCTGTGAGCGCGGGGAGCCGGAGCAAAGACAGCTGTGTGCGCAGGGGGCCAGAGCAAAGAAAGCTGTGTGCGCGGGGAGCCGGAGCAAAGACAGCTGTGTGCGCGGGGAGCCGGAGCAAAGACAGCTGTGTGCGCGGGGGGCCAGAGCAAAGACAGCTATGTGCGCGGGAGGCCGGAGCAAAGACAGCTGTGTGCGCGGGGAGCCGGAGCAAAGACAGCCGTGTACGCGGGGAGCCGGAGCAAAGACAGCCGTGTGCGCGGGGAGCCGGAGCAAAGACAGCTGTGTGCGCAGGGAGCCGGAGCAAAGACAGCAGTGTGCGCGGGGGGCCGGAGCAAAGACAGCTGTGTGCGCGGGGGGCCAGAGCAAAGAGAGCTGTGTGCGCGGGGAGCCGGAGCAAAGACAGCTGTGTGCGCGGGGGGCCAGAGCAAAGACAGCTATGTGCGCGGGAGGCCGGAGCAAAGACAGCCGTGTACGCGGGGAGCCGGAGCAAAGACAGCCGTGTGAGCGGGGAGCCGGAGCAAAAACAGCTGTGTGCGCAGGGAGCCGGAGCAAAGACAGCAGTGTGCGCGGGGGGCCGGAGCAAAGACAGCCGTGGGCGCGGGGTGCCGGAGCAAAGACAGCCGTGGGCGCGGGGAGCCGGAGTAAAGACAGCCGTGGGCACGGGTTGTGGGAGCAAAGACAGCCATGTGCGTGGGGTGCCGGAGCAAAGACAGTCGTGTGTGCGGGGAGCTGGAGCAAAGACAGCCATGTACGCGGGGAGCCGGAGCAAAGACAGCCGTGTACGCGGGGAGCCGGAGCAAAGACAGCAGTGTGCGCGGGGGGCCGGAGCAAAGACAGCCGTGGGCGCGGGGTGCCGGAGCAAAGACAGCCGTGGGCGCGGGGAGCCGGAGTAAAGACAGCCGTGGGCGCGGGTTGTGGGAGCAAAGACAGCCGTGTGCGTGGGGTGCCGGAGCAAAGACAGTCGTGTGCGCGGGGAGCTGGAGCAAAGACAGCCATGTACGTGGGGAGCCGGAGCAAAGACAGCTGTGTGCGCGGGGGGCCGGAGCAAAGACAGCCGTGGGCGCGGGGAGCCGGAGGAAATATAGCCGTGTGCGCGGGGAGCCGAAGCAAATACAGCCGTGTGCGCGGGGAGCCGGAGCAAAGACAGTCGTGTGCGCGGGGAGCCGGAGGAAAGACAGCCGTGTGCGCGGGGAGCCGGAGCAAAGACAGTCGTGTGCGCGGGGAGCCGGAGCAAAGACAGCCGTGTGCGCGGGGAGCTGGAGCAAAGACAGCCGTGTGCGCGGGGAGCCGGAGCAAAGACAGCTGTGTGCGCGGGGACCCGGAGCAAAGACAGCTGTGTGCGCGGGGGGCCAGAGCAAAGACAGCTGTGTGCGCGGGGAGCCGGAGCAAAGACAGCTGTGTGCGCGGGGGGCCGGAGCAAAGACAGCTATGTGCGCGGGAGGCCGGAGCAAAGACAGCCGTGTACGCGGGGAGCCGGAGCAAAGACAGCCGTGTGCGCGGGGAGCCGGAGCAAAAACAGCTGTGTGCGCAGGGAGCCGGAGCAAAGACAGCAGTGTGCGCGGGGGGCCGGAGCAAAGACAGCCGTGGGCGCGGGGTGCCGGAGCAAAGACAGCCGTGGGCGCGGGGAGCCGGAGTAAAGACAGCCGTGGGCACGGGTTGTGGGAGCAAAGACAGCCGTGTGCGTGGGGTGCCGGAGCAAAGACAGTCGTGTGCGCGGGGAGCTGGAGCAAAGACAGCCATGTACGCGGGGAGCCGGAGCAAAGACAGCTGTGTGCGCGGGGGGCCGGAGCAAAGACAGCCGTGGGCGCGGGGAGCCGGAGGAAAGATAGCCGTGTGCGCGGGGAGCCGAAGCAAAGACAGCCGTGTGCGCGGGGAACCGGAGCAAAGACAGTCGTGTGCGCGGGGAGCCGGAGCAAAGACAGCCGTGTGCGCGGGGAGCCGGAGCAAAGACAGTCGTGTGCGCGGGGAGCCGGAGCAAAGACAGCCGTGTGCGCGGGGAGCCGGAGCAAAGACAGCCGTGTGCGCGGGGAGCCGGAGCAAAGACAGCTGTGTGCGCGGGGACCCGGAGCAAAGACAGCTGTGTGCGCGGGGGGCCAGAGCAAAGACAGCTGTGTGCGCGGAGAGCCGGAGCAAAGACAGCTGTGTGCGCGGGGGGCCAGAGCAAAGACAGCTCTGTGCGCGGGGAGCCGGAGCAAAGACAGCTTTGTGCGCGAGGGGCTGGAGCAAAGACAGCTGTGTGCACGGGGAGCCGGAGCAAAGACAGCTGTGTGCGCGGGGGACCAGAGCAAAGACAGCTGTGTGCACGGGGGACCGGAGCAAAGACAGCTGTGTGCGCGGGGAGCCGGAGCAAAGACAGCCGTGTACGCGGGGAGCCGGAGCAAAGACAGCCGTGTGCGCGGGGAGCCGGAGCAAAGACAGCTGTGTGCGCGTAGGGCGGGAGCAAAGACACCCGTGGGCGCGGGTTGTGGGAGCAAAGACAGCCGTGTGCGCGGGGAGCTGGAGCAAAGACAGCCATGTACGCGGGGAGCCGGAGCAAAGACAGCCGTGTACGCAGGGAGCCGGAGCAAAGACAACCGTGTGCGCGTGGAGCCGGAGCAAAGACAGCTGTGTGCGCGGGGGGCCAGAGCAAAGAAAGCTGTGTACGCGGGGAGCCGGAGCAAAGACAGCTGTGAGCGCGAGGGGCTGGAGCAAAGACAGCTGTGTGCGCGTAGGGCGGGAGCAAAGACACCCGTGGGCGCGGGTTGTGGGAGCAAAGACAGCCGTGTGCGCGGGGAGCTGGAGCAAAGACAGCCGTGGGCGCGGGGTGCCAGAGCAAAGACAGCCGTGGGCGCGGGGAGCCGGAGTAAAGACAGCCATGGGCACGGGTTGTGGGAGCAAAGACAGCCGTGTGCGTGGGGTGCCGGAGCAAAGACAGTCGTCTGTGCGGGGAGCTGGAGCAAAGACAGCCATGTACGCGGGGAGCCGGAGCAAAGACAGCCGTGTACGCGGGGAGCCGGAGCAAAGACAGCAGTGTGCGCGGGGGGCCGGAGCAAAGACAGCCGTGGGCGCGGGGTGCCGGAGCAAAGACAGCCGTGGGCGCGGGGAGCCGGAGTAAAGACAGCCGTGGGCACGGGTTGTGGGAGCAAAGACAGCCGTGTGCGTGGGGTGCCGGAGCAAAGACAGTCGTGTGCGCGGGGAGCTGGAGCAAAGACAGCCATGTACGCGGGGAGCCGGAGCAAAGACAGCTGTGTGCGCGGGGGGCCGGAGCAAAGACAGCCGTGGGCGCGGGGAGCCGGAGGAAAGATAGCCGTGTGCGCGGGGAGCCGAAGCAAAGACAGCCGTGTGCGCGGGGAGCCGGAGCAAAGACAGTCGTGTGCGCGGGGAGCCGGAGCAAAGACAGCCGTGTGCGCGGGGAGCCGGAGCAAAGACAGTCGTGTGCGCGGGGAGCCGGAGCAAAGACAGCCGTGTGCGCGGGGAGCCGGAGCAAAGACAGCCGTGTGCGCGGGGAGCCGGAGCAAAGACAGCTGTGTGCGCGGGGACCCGGAGCAAAGACAGCTGTGTGCGCGGGGGGCCAGAGCAAAGACAGCTGTGTGCGCGGAGAGCCGGAGCAAAGACAGCTGTGTGCGCGGGGGGCCAGAGCAAAGACAGCTCTGTGCGCGGGGAGCCGGAGCAAAGACAGCTTTGTGCGCGAGGGGCTGGAGCAAAGACAGCTGTGTGCGCGGGGAGCCGGAGCAAAGACAGCTGTGTGCGCGGGGGACCAGAGCAAAGACAGCTGTGTGCACGGGGGACCGGAGCAAAGACAGCTGTGTGCGCGGGGAGCCGGAGCAAAGACAGCCGTGTACGCGGGGAGCCGGAGCAAAGACAGCCGTGTGCGCGGGGAGCCGGAGCAAAGACAGCTGTGTGCGCGTAGGGCGGGAGCAAAGACACCCGTGGGCGCGGGTTGTGGGAGCAAAGACAGCCGTGTGCGCGGGGAGCTGGAGCAAAGACAGCCATGTACGCGGGGATCCGGAGCAAAGACAGCCGTGTACGCAGGGAGCCGGAGCAAAGACAACCGTGTGCGCGTGGAGCCGGAGCAAAGACAGCTGTGTGCGCGGGGGGCCAGAGCAAAGAAAGCTGTGTGCGCGGGGAGCCGGAGCAAAGACAGCTGTGAGCGCGAGGGGCTGGAGCAAAGACAGCTGTGTGCGCGGGGAGCCGGAGCAAAGACAGCTGTGTGTGCGGAGGACCAGAGCAAAGACAGCTGTGTGCGCGGGGGTCCGGAGCAAAGACAGCTGTGTGCGCGGGGAGCCGGAGCAAAGACAGCCGTGTGCGCGGGGAGCCGGAGCAAAGACAGCTGTGTGCGCGGGGAGCCGGAGCAAAGACAGCTGTGTGCGCGTAGGGCGGGAGTAAAGACACCCGTGGGCGCGGGTTGCCGGAGCAAAGACAGCCGTGGGCACGGGGAGCCGGAGTAAAGACAGCTGTGTGCGCAGGGGGCCATAGCAAAGAAAGCTGTGTGCGCGGTGAGCCGGAGCAAAGACAGCTGTGAGCGCGGGGAGCCGGAGCAAAGACAGCTGTGTGCGCAGGGGGCCAGAGCAAAGAAAGCTGTGTGCGCGGGGAGCCGGAGCAAAGACAGCTGTGTGCGCGGGGGGCCAGAGCAAAGACAGCTATGTGCGCGGGAGGCCGGAGCAAAGACAGCTGTGTGCGCGGGGAGCCGGAGCAAAGACAGCCGTGTACGCGGGGAGCCGGAGCAAAGACAGCCGTGTGCGCGGGGAGCCGGAGCAAAGACAGCTGTGTGCGCAGGGAGCCGGAGCAAAGACAGCAGTGTGTGCGGGGGGCCGGAGCAAAGACAGCTGTGTGCGCGGGGGGCCAGAGCAAAGACAGCTGTGTGCGCGGGGAGCCGAAGCAAAGACAGCTGTGTGCGCGGGGGGCCAGAGCAAAGACAGCTATGTGCGCGGGAGGCCGGAGCAAAGACAGCCGTGTACGCGGGGAGCCGGAGCAAAGACAGCCATGTGCGCGGGGAGCTGGAGCAAAAACAGCTGTGTGCGCAGGGAGCCGGAGCAAAGACAGCAGTGTGCGTTGGGGGCCGGAGCAAAGACAGCCGTGGGCGCGGGGTGCCGGAGCAAAGACAGCCGTGGGCGCGGGAAGCCGGAGTAAAGACAGCCGTGGGCACGGGTTGTGGGAGCAAAGACAGCCGTGTGCGTGGGGTGCCGGAGCAAAGACAGTCGTGTGTGCGGGGAGCTGGAGCAAAGACAGCCATGTACGCGGGGAGCCGGAGCAAAGACAGCCGTGTACGCGGGGAGCCGGAGCAAAGACAGCAGTGTGCGCGGGGGGCCGGAGCAAAGACAGCCGTGGGCGCGGGGTGCCGGAGCAAAGACAGCCGTGGGCGCGGGGAGCCGGAGTAAAGACAGCCGTGGGCACGGGTTGTGGGAGCAAAGACAGCTGTGTGCGCGGGGTGCCGGAGCAAAGACAGCTGTGTGCGCGTAGGGCGGGAGCAAAGACACCCGTGGGCGCGGGTTGTGGGAGCAAAGACAGCCGTGTGCGCGGGGAGCTGGAGCAAAGACAGCCATGTACGCGGGGAGCCGGAGCAAAGACAGCCGTGTACGCAGGGAGCCAGAGCAAAGACAACCGTGTGCGCGGGGAGCCGGAGCAAAGACAGCCGTGTACGCAGGGAGCCGGAGCAAAGACAACCGTGTGCGCGTGGAGCCGGAGCAAAGACAGCTGTGTGCGCGGGGGGCCAGAGCAAAGAAAGCTGTGTGCGCGGGGAGCCGGAGCAAAGACAGCTGTGAGCGCAAGGGGCCGGAGCAAAGACAGCTGTGTGCGCGGGGAGCCGGAGCAAAGACAGCTGTGTGTGCAGAGGACCAGAGCAAAGACAGCTGTGTGCGCGGGGGTCCGGAGCAAAGACAGCAGTGTTCGCGGGGGGCCGGAGCAAAGACAGCCGTGGGCGCGGGGTGCCGGAGCAAAGACAGCCGTGGGCGCGGGGAGCCGGAGTAAAGACAGCCGTGGGCACGGGTTGTGGGAGCAAAGACAGCCGTGTGCGTGGGGTGCCGGAGCAAAGACAGTCGTGTGCGCGGGGAGCTGGAGCAAAGACAGCCATGTACGCGGGGAGCCGGAGCAAAGACAGCCGTGTACGCGGGGAGCCGGAGCAAAGACAGCAGTGTGCGCGGGGGGCCGGAGCAAAGACAGCCGTGGGCGCGGGGTGCCGGAGCAAAGACAGCCGTGGGCGCGGGGAGCCGGAGTAAAGACAGCCGTGGGCACGGGTTGTGGGAGCAAAGACAGCCGTGTGCGTGGGGTGCCGGAGCAAAGACAGTCGTGTGCGCGGGGAGCTGGAGCAAAGACAGCCGTGTACGCGGGGAGCCGGAGCAAAGACAGCTGTGTGCGCGGGGGGCCGGAGCAAAGACAGCCGTGGGCGCGGGGAGCCGGAGGAAAGATAGCCGTGTGCGCGGCGAGCCGAAGCAAAGACAGCCGTGTGCGCGGGGAGCCGGAGCAAAGACAGTCGTGTGCGCGGGGAGCCGGAGCAAAGACAGCCGTGTGCGCGGGGAGCCAGAGCAAAGACAGCCGTGTACGCGGGGAGCCGGAGCAAAGACAGCTGTGTGCGCGGGGAGCCGGAGCAAAGACAGCCGTGTGCGTGGGGAGCCGGAGCAAAGACAGCCGTGTGCACGGGGAGCCGGAGCAAAGACAGCCGTGGGCGCAGGGTGCTGGAGCAAAGACAGCCGTGTACGCGGGGAGCCGGAGCAAAGACAGCCGTGTACGTGGGGAGCCGGAGCAAAGACAGCTGTGTGCGCGGGGTGCCGGAGCAAAGACAGCCGTGGGCGCGGGGTGCCGGAGCAAAGACAGCCGTAAACGCGGGAAGCCGGAGCAAAGACAGCCGTGTGCGCGGGGAGCCGGAGCAAAGACAGCTGTGTGCGCGGGGACCCGGAGCAAAGACAGCTGTGTGCGCGGGGGGCCAGAGCAAAGACAGCTGTGTGCGCGGAGAGCCGGAGCAAAGACAGCTGTGTGCGCGGGGGGCCAGAGCAAATACAGCTCTGTGTGCGGGGAGCCGGAGCAAAGACAGCTTTGTGCGCGAGGGGCCGGAGCAAAGACAGCTGTGTGCGCGGGGAGCCGGAGCAAAGACAGCTGTGTGCACGGGGGACCGGAGCAAAGACAGCTGTGTGCGCGGAGAGCCGGAGCAAAGACAGCTGTGTGCACGGGGGGCCAGAGCAAAGACAGCTCTGTGCGCGGGGAGCCGGAGCAAAGACAGCTTTGTGCGCGAGGGGCCGGAGCAAAGACAGCTGTGTGCGCGGGGAGCCGGAGCAAAGACAGCTGTGTGCACGGGGGACCGGAGCAAAGACAGCTGTGTGCGCAGGGAGCCGGAGCAAAGACAGCCGTGTACGCGGGGAGCCGGAGCAAAGACAGCCGTGTGCGCGGGGAGCCGGAGCAAAGACAGCTGTGTGCGCGGGGAGCCGGAGCAAAGACAGCCGTGTACGCAGGGAGCCGGAGCAAAGACAACCGTGTGCGCGTGGAGCCGGAGCAAAGACAGCTGTGTGCGCGGGGGGCCAGAGCAAAGAAAGCTGTGTGCGCGGGGAGCCGGAGCAAAGACAGCTGTGAGCGCGAGGGGCCGGAGCAAAGACAGCTGTGTGCGCGGGGAGCCGGAGCAAAGACAGCTGTGTGTGCGGAGGACCAGAGCAAAGACAGCTGTGTGCGCGGGGGTCCGGAGCAAAGACAGCTGTGTGCGCGGGGAGCCGGAGCAAAGACAGCCGTGTGCGCGGGGAGCTTGAGCAAAGACAGCTGTGTGCGCGGGGAGCCGGAGCAAAGACAGCTGTGTGCGCGTAGAGCGGGAGCAAAGACACCCGTGGGCGCGGGTTGTGGGAGCAAAGACAGCCGTGTGCGCGGGGAGCTGGAGCAAAGAAAGCCATGTACGCGGGGAGCCGGAGCAAAGACAGCCGTGTACGCAGGGAGCCGGAGCAAAGACAACCGTGTGCGCGTGGAGCCGGAGCAAAGACAGCTGTGTGCGCGGGGGGCCAGAGCAAAGAAAGCTGTGTGCGCGGGGAGCCGGAGCAAAGACAGCTGTGAGCGCGAGGGGCTGGAGCAAAGACAGCTGTGTGCGCGGGGAGCCGGAGCAAAGACAGCTGTGTGTGCGGAGGACCAGAGCAAAGACAGCTGTGTGCGCGGGGGTCCGGAGCAAAGACAGCTGTGTGCGCGGGGAGCCGGAGCAAAGACAGCCGTGTGCGCGGGGAGCCGGAGCAAAGACAGCTGTGTGCGCGGGGAGCCGGAGCAAAGACAGCTGTGTGCGCGTAGGGCGGGAGCAAAGACACCCGTGGGCGCGGGTTGCCGGAGCAAAGACAGCCGTGGGCGCGGGGAGCCGGAGTAAAGACAGCTGTGTGCGCAGGGGGCCATAGCAAAGAAAGCTGTGTGCGCGGTGAGCCGGAGCAAAGACAGCTGTGAGCGCGGGGAGCCGGAGCAAAAACAGCTGTGTGCGCAGGGGGCCAGAGCAAAGAAAGCTGTGTGCGCAGGGAGCCGGAGCAAAGACAGCTGTGTGCGCGGGGAGCCGGAGCAAAGACAGCTGTGTGCGCGGGGGGCCAGAGCAAAGACAGCTATGTGCGCGGGAGACCGGAGCAAAGACAGCTGTGTGCACGGGGAGCCGGAGCAAAGACAGCCGTGTACGCGGGGAGCCGGAGCAAAGACAGCCGTGTGCGCGGGGAGCCGGAGCAAAGACAGCTGTGTGCGCAGGGAGCCGGAGCAAAGACAGCAGTGTGTGCGGGGGGCCGGAGCAAAGACAGCTGTGTGCGCGGGGGGCCAGAGCAAAGACAGCTGTGTGCGCGGGGAGCCGGAGCAAAGACAGCTGTGTGCGCGGGGGGCCAGAGCAAAGACAGCTATGTGCGCGGGAGGCCGGAGCAAAGACAGCCGTGTACGCGGGGAGCCGGAGCAAAGACAGCCGTGTGCGCGGGGAGCCGGAGCAAAAACAGCTGTGTGCGCAGGGAGCTGGAGCAAAGACAGCAGTGTGCGTTGGGGGCCGGAGCAAAGACAGCCGTGGGCGCGGGGTGCCGGAGCAAAGACAGCCGTGGGCGCGGGGAGCCGGAGTAAAGACAGCCGTGGGCACGGGTTGTGGGAGCAAAGACAGCCGTGTGCGTGGGGTGCCGGAGCAAAGACAGTCGTGTGTGCAGGGAGCTGGAGCAAAGACAGCCATGTACGCGGGGAGCCGGAGCAAAGACAGCCGTGTACGCGGGGAGCCGGAGCAAAGACAGCAGTGTGCGCGGGGGGCCGGAGCAAAGACAGCCGTGGGCGCGGGGTGCCGGAGCAAAGACAGCCGTGGGCGCGGGGAGCCGGAGTAAAGACAGCCGTGGGCACGGGTTGTGGGAGCAAAGACAGCTGTGTGCGCGGGGAGCCGGAGCAAAGACAGCTGTGTGCGCGTAGGGCGGGAGCAAAGACACCCGTGGGCGCGGGTTGTGGGAGCAAAGACAGCCGTGTGCCCGGGGAGCTGGAGCAAAGACAGCCATGTACGCGGGGAGCCGGAGCAAAGACAGCCGTGTACGCAGGGAGCCGGAGCAAAGACAACCGTGTGCGCGGGGAGCCGGAGCAAAGACAGCCGTGTACGCAGGGAGCCGGAGCAAAGACAACCGTGTGCGCGTGGAGCCGGAGCAAAGACAGCTGTGTGCGCGGGGGGCCAGAGCAAAGAAAGCTGTGTGCGCGGGGAGCCGGAGCAAAGACAGCTGTGAGCGCAAGGGGCCGGAGCAAAGACAGCTGTGTGCGCGGGGAGCCGGAGCAAAGACAGCTGTGTGTGCGGAGGACCAGAGCAAAGACAGCTGTGTGCGCGGGGGTCCGGAGCAAAGACAGCTGTGTGCGCGGGGAGCCGGAGCAAAGACAGCCGTGTGCGCGGGGAGCCGGAGCAAAGACAGCTGTGTGCGCGGGGAGCCGGAGCAAAGACAGCTGTGTGCGCGTAGGGCGGGAGCAAAGACACCCGTGGGCGCGGGTTGCCGGAGCAAAGACAGCCGTGGGCGCGGGGAGCCGGAGTAAAGACAGCTGTGTGCGCAGGGGGCCATAGCAAAGAAAGCTGTGTGCGCGGTGAGCCGGAGCAAAGACAGCTGTGAGCGCGGGGAGCCGGAGCAAAGACAGCTGTGTGCGCAGGGGGCCAGAGCAAAGAAAGCTGTGTGCGCAGGGAGCCGGAGCAAAGACAGCTGTGTGCGCGGGGAGCCGGAGCAAAGACAGCTGTGTGCGCGGGGGGCCAGAGCAAAGACAGCTATGTGCGCGGGAGACCGGAGCAAAGACAGCTGTGTGCGCGGGGAGCCGGAGCAAAGACAGCCGTGTACGCGGGGAGCCGGAGCAAAGACAGCCGTGTGCGCGGGGAGCCGGAGCAAAGACAGCTGTGTGCGCAGGGAGCCGGAGCAAAGACAGCAGTGTGTGCGGGGGGCCGGAGCAAAGACAGCTGTGTGCGCGGGGGGCCAGAGCAAAGACAGCTGTGTGCGCGGGGAGCCGGAGCAAAGACAGCTGTGTGCGCGGGGGGCCAGAGCAAAGACAGCTATGTGCGCGGGAGGCCGGAGCAAAGACAGCCGTGTACGCGGGGAGCCGGAGCAAAGACAGCCGTGTGCGCGGGGAGCCGGAGCAAAAACAGCTGTGTGCGCAGGGAGCTGGAGCAAAGACAGCAGTGTGCGTTGGGGGCCGGAGCAAAGACAGCCGTGGGCGCGGGGTGCCGGAGCAAAGACAGCCGTGGGCGCGGGGAGCCGGAGTAAAGACAGCCGTGGGCACGGGTTGTGGGAGCAAAGACAGCCGTGTGCGTGGGGTGCCGGAGCAAAGACAGTCGTGTGTGCAGGGAGCTGGAGCAAAGACAGCCATGTACGCGGGGAGCCGGAGCAAAGACAGCCGTGTACGCGGGGAGCCGGAGCAAAGACAGCAGTGTGCGCGGGGGGCCGGAGCAAAGACAGCCGTGGGCGCGGGGTGCCGGAGCAAAGACAGCCGTGGGCGCGGGGAGCCGGAGTAAAGACAGCCGTGGGCACGGGTTGTGGGAGCAAAGACAGCTGTGTGCGCGGGGAGCCGGAGCAAAGACAGCTGTGTGCGCGTAGGGCGGGAGCAAAGACACCCGTGGGCGCGGGTTGTGGGAGCAAAGACAGCCGTGTGCCCGGGGAGCTGGAGCAAAGACAGCCATGTACGCGGGGAGCCGGAGCAAAGACAGCCGTGTACGCAGGGAGCCGGAGCAAAGACAACCGTGTGCGCGGGGAGCCGGAGCAAAGACAGCCGTGTACGCAGGGAGCCGGAGCAAAGACAACCGTGTGCGCGTGGAGCCGGAGCAAAGACAGCTGTGTGCGCGGGGGGCCAGAGCAAAGAAAGCTGTGTGCGCGGGGAGCCGGAGCAAAGACAGCTGTGAGCGCAAGGGGCCGGAGCAAAGACAGCTGTGTGCGCGGGGAGCCGGAGCAAAGACAGCTGTGTGTGCGGAGGACCAGAGCAAAGACAGCTGTGTGCGCGGGGGTCCGGAGCAAAGACAGCTGTGTGCGCGGGGAGCCGGAGCAAAGACAGCCGTGTGCGCGGGGAGCCGGAGCAAAGACAGCTGTGTGCGCGGGGAGCCGGAGCAAAGACAGCTGTGTGCGCGTAGGGCGGGAGCAAAGACACCCGTGGGAGCGGGTTGCCGGAGCAAAGACAGCCGTGGGCGCGGGGAGCCAGAGTAAAGACAGCTGTGTGCGCAGGGGGCCATAGCAAAGAATGCTGTGTGCGCGGTGAGCCGGAGCAAAGACAGCTGTGAGCGCGGGGAGCCGGAGCAAAGACAGCTGTGTGCGCAGGGGGCCAGAGCAAAGAAAGCTGTGTGCGCGGGGAGCCGGAGCAAAGACAGCTGTGTGCGCGGGGAGCCGGAGCAAAGACAGCTGTGTGCGCGGGGGGCCAGAGCAAAGACAGCTATGTGCGCGGGAGGCCGGAGCAAAGACAGCTGTGTGCGCGGGGAGCCGGAGCAAAGACAGCCGTGTACGCGGGGAGCCGGAGCAAAGACAGCCGTGTGCGCGGGGAGCCGGAGCAAAGACAGCTGTGTGCGCAGGGAGCCGGAGCAAAGACAGCAGTGTGCGCGGGGGGGGCCGGAGCAAAGACAGCCGTGGGCGCGGGGTGCCGGAGCAAAGACAGCCGTGGGCGCGGGGAGCCGGAGTAAAGACAGCCGTGGGCACGGGTTGTGGGAGCAAAGACAGCCGTGTGCGTGGGGTGCCGGAGCAAAGACAGTCGTGTGCGCGGGGAGCTGGAGCAAAGACAGCCATGTACGCGGGGAGCCGGAGCAAAGACAGCCGTGTACGCGGGGAGCCGGAGCAAAGACAGCAGTGTGCGCGGGGGGCCGGAGCAAAGACAGCCGTGGGCGCGGGGTGCCGGAGCAAAGACAGCCGTGGGCGCGGGGAGCCGGAGTAAAGACAGCCGTGGGCACGGGTTGTGGGAGCAAAGACAGCCGTGTGCGTGGGGTGCCGGAGCAAAGACAGTCTTGTGCGCGGGGAGCTGGAGCAAAGACAGCCATGTACGCGGGGAGCCGGAGCAAAGACAGCTGTGTGCGCGGGGGGCCGGAGCAAAGACAGCCGTGGGCGCGGGGAGCCGGAGGAAAGATAGCCGTGTGCGCGGGGAGCCGAAGCAAAGACAGCCGTGTGCGCGGGGAGCCGGAGCAAAGACAGTCGTGTGCGCGGGGAGCCGTAGCAAAGACAGCCGTGTGCGCGGGGAGCCGGAGCAAAGACAGCCGTGTACGCGGGGAGCCGGAGCAAAGACAGCTGTGTGCGCGGGGAGCCGGAGCAAAGACAGCCGTGTGCGTGGGGAGCCGGAGCAAAGACAGCCGTGTGCGCGGGGAGCCGGAGCAAAGACAGCCGTGGGCGCAGGGTGCTGGAGCAAAGACAGCCGTGTACGCGGGGAGCCGGAGCAAAGACAGCCGTGTACGTGGGGAGCCGGAGCAAAGACAGCTGTGTGCGCGGGGTGCCGGAGCAAAGACAGCCGTGGGCGCGGGGTGCCGGAGCAAAGACAGCCGTAAACGCGGGAAGCCGGAGCAAAGACAGCTGTGTGCGCAAGGTGCTGGAGCAAAGACAGCCGTGTACGCGGGGAGCCGGAGCAAAGACGGCTGTGTGCGCAGGGAGCCGGAGCAAAGACAGCTGTGTGCGCGGGGAGCCGGAGCAAAGACAGCTGTGTGCGCGGGGGGCCGGAGCAAAGACAGCTGTGTGCACGGGGGGCCGGAGCAAAGACAGCTGTGGGCGCGGATTGCGGAGCAAAGACAGCCGTGGGCGTGGGGTGTGGAGCAAAGAGAGCCGTGGGCACGGGGTGCCGGAGCAAAGACAGCCGTAGGCGCGGGGTGCGGAGCAAAGACAGCCGTGGGCACGTGGTGCCGGAGCAAAGACAGCCGTGTGCGCGGGAAGCCGGAGCAAAGACAGCCGTGTACGCGGGGAGCCGGAGCAAAGACAGCTGTGTGCGTGGGGAGCCAGAGCAAAGACAGCCGTGGGCGCGGGGAGCCGGAGCAAAGACAGCCGTGGGCGCGGGGTGCGGAGCAAAGACAGCCGTGGGCGCGGGGTGCGGAGCAAAGACAGCCGTGGGCACGGGGTGCCGGAGCAAAGACAGCCGTAGGCGCGGGGTGCGGAGCAAAGACAGCCGTGGGCACGGGGTGCCGGAGCAAAGACAGCCGTGGGCGCGGGGAGCCGGAGTAAAGACAGCCGTGGGCACGGGTTGTGGGAGCAAAGACAGCCATGTGCGCGGGGAGCCGG
Source organism: Anomaloglossus baeobatrachus (assembly GCF_048569485.1). Classification (NCBI taxonomy): domain Eukaryota; kingdom Metazoa; phylum Chordata; class Amphibia; order Anura; family Aromobatidae; genus Anomaloglossus; species Anomaloglossus baeobatrachus. Next base: position 231,078,546 of record NC_134361.1, read on the forward strand.
AGCAAAGACAGGTGTGTGCGCGGGGAGCTGGAGCAAAGACAGCCATGTACGCGGGAAGCCGGAGCAAAGACAGCCGTGTAAGCGGGGAGCCGGAGCAAAGACAGCAGTGTGCGCGGGAGGCCGGAGTAAAGACAGCCGTGGGCGCGGGGAGCCGGAGGAAAGACAGCCGTGTGCGCGGGGAGCCGGAGCAAAGACAGCCGTGTGCGCGGGGAGCCGGAGCAAAGACAGCCGTGTACGCGGGGAGCCGGAGCAAAGACAGCTGTGTGCGTGGGGAGCCGGAGCAAAGACAGCCGTCTGCGCGGGGAGCCGGAGCAAAGACAGCCGTGTACGCGGAGATCCGGAGCAAATACAGCTGTGTGCGCGGGGAGCCGGAGCAAAGACAGCCGTGTACGCGGTGAGCGGAGCAAAGACAGCTGTGTGCGCGGGGAGCCGGAGCAAAGACAGCCTTGTACGCGGGGAGCGGAGCAAAGACAGCCGTGTGCGCGGGGAGCCGGAGCAAAGACAGCTGTGTGCGCGGGGAGCCGGAGAAAAGACAGCAGTGTGCGCGGGGGGCGGAGCAAAAACAGCCGTGGGCGCGGGGTGTCGGAGCAAAGACAGCCGTGGGCGCGGGGAGCCGGAGAAAAGACAGCCGTGGGCACGGGTTATGGGAGCAAAGACAGTCGTGTGCGCGGGGAGCTGGAGCAAAAACAGCCATGTACGCGGGGAACCGGAGCAAAGACAGCCGTGTACGCGGGGAGCCGGAGCAAAGACAGCTGTGTGCGCGAGGGGCCAAAGTAAAGACAGCCGTGGGCGCGGGGAGCCGGAGGAAAGATAGCCGTGTGTGCGGGGAGCCGGAGCAAAGAGAGCCGTGTGCGCGGGGAGCCGGAGCAAAGACAGCCGTGTGCGCGGGGAGCCAGAGCAAAGACAGCCGTGTGCGCGGGGAGCCGGAGCAAAGACAGCCGTGTACGCGGGGAGCCGGAGCAAAGACAGCTGTGTGCGCGGGGAGCCGGAGCAAAGACAGCCGTGGGCGCGGGGAGCCGAAGCAAAGACAGCCGTGGGCGCGGGGTGCGGAGCAAAGACAGCCGTGGGCGCGGGGTGCGGAGCAAAGAGAGCCGTGGGCACGGGGTGCCGGAGCAAAGACAGCCGTAGGCGCGGGGTGCGGAGCAAAGACAGCCGTGGGCACGGGGTGCCGGAGCAAAGACAGCCGTGTGCGCGGGGAGCCGGAGCAAAGACAGCCGTGTACGCGGGGAGCCGGAGCAAAGACAGCTGTGTGCGCGGGGAGCCAGAGCAAAGACAGCCGTGGGCGCGGGGAGCCGGAGCAAAGACAGCCGTGGGCGCGGGGTGCGGAGCAAAGACAACCGTGGGCGCGGGGTGCGGAGCAAAGACAGCCGTGGGCACGTGGTGCCGGAGCAAAGACAGCCGTAGGCGCGGGGTGCGGAGCAAAGACAGCCGTGGGCACGGGGTGCCGGAGCAAAGACAGCCGTGGGCGTGGGGAGCCGGAGTAAAGACAGCCGTGGGCACGGGTTGTGGGAGCAAAGACAGCCATGTGCGCGGGGAGCCGGAGCAAAGACAGGTGTGTGCGCGGGGAGCTGGAGCAAAGACAGCCATGTACGCGGGGAGCCGGAGCAAAGACAGCCGTGTACGCGGGGAGCCGGAGCAAAGACAGCAGTGTGCGCGGGGGGCCGGAGTAAAGACAGCCGTGGGCGCGGGGAGCCGGAGGAAAGACAGCCGTGTGCGCGGGGAGCCGGAGTAAAGACAGCCGTGTGCGCGGGGAGCCGGAGCAAAGATAGCCGTGTACGCAGGGAGCCGGAGCAAAGACAGCTGTGTGCGTGGGGAGCCAGAGCAAAGACAGCCGTGTGCGCGGGGAGCCGGAGCAAAGACAGCCGTGTGCGCGGGGAGCCGGAGCAAAGACAGCCGTGTACGCGGGGAGCCGGAGCAAAGACAGCTGTGTGCGCAAGGTGCTGGAGCAAAGACAGCCGTGTACGCGGGGAGCCGGAGCAAAGACAGCCGTGTACGCGGGGATGCCGGAGCAAAGATAGCCGCGTACGCGGGGAGCCGGAGCAAAGACAGCAGTGTGCGTGGGGAGCCGGAGCAAAGACAGCCGTGTGCGCGGGGAGCCGGAGCAAAGACAGCCGTGTACGCGGGGAGCCGGAGCAAAGACAGCCGTGTGCGCAAGGTGCTGGAGCAAAGACAGCCGTGTACGCGGGGAGCCGGAGCAAAGACAGCCGTGTGCGCGGGGAGCCGGAGCAAAGACAGCCGTGTACGCGGGGAGCCGGAGCAAAGACAGCTGTGTGCGAAAGGTGCTGGAGCAAAGACAGCCGTGTACGCGGGGAGCCGGAGCAAAGACAGCCGTGTGCGCGGGGAGCCGGAGCAACAACTGCCGTGTGCGCGGGGAGCCGGAACAAAGACAGCCGTGTACGCTGGGAGCCGGAGCAAAGACAGCCGTGTACGCGGGGAGCCGGAGCAAAGACAGCAGTGTGCGCGGGGGGCCGGAGTAAAGACAGCCGTGGGCGCGGGGAGCCGGAGGAAAGACAGCCGTGTGCGCGGGGAGCCGGAGTAAAGACAGCCGTGTGCGCGGGGAGCCGGAGCAAAGATAGCCGTGTACGCGGGGAGCCGGAGCAAAGACAGCTGTGTGCGTGGGGAGCCGGAGCAAAGACAGCCGTGTGCGCGGGGAGCCGGAGCAAAGACAGCCGTGTGCGCGGGGAGCCGGAGCAAAGACAGCCGTGTACGCGGGGATCCGGAGCAAAGACAGCTGTGTGCGCAAGGTGCTGGAGCAAAGACAGCCGTGTACGCGGGGAGCCGGAGCAAAGACAGCCATGTGCGCGGGGAGCCGGAGCAAATACTGCCGTGTACGCGGGGAGCCGGAGCAAAGACAGCTGTGTGCGCAAGGTGCTGGAGCAAAGACAGCCGTGTACGCGGGGAGCCGGAGCAAAGACAGCCGTGTACGCGGGGATGCCGGAGCAAAGATAGCCGTGTACGCGGGGAGCCGGAGCAAAGACAGCAGTGTGCGCGGGGAGCCGGAGCAAAGACAGCCGTGTGCGCGGGGAGCCGGAGCAAAGACAGCCGTGTACGCGGGGAGCCGGAGCAAAGACAGCCGTGTGCGCAAGGTGCTGGAGCAAAGACAGCCGTGTACGCGGGGAGCCGGAGCAAAGACAGCCGTGTGCGCGGGGAGCCGGAGCAAAGAGAGCCGTGTACGCGGGGAGCCGGAGCAAAGACAGCTGTGTGCGAAAGGTGCTGGAGCAAAGACAGCCGTGTACGCGGGGAGCCGGAGCAAAGACAGCCGTGTGCGCGGGGAGCCGGAGCAACAACTGCCGTGTGCGCGGGGAGCCGGAACAAAGACAGCCGTGTACGCTGGGAGCCGGAGCAAAGACAGCAGTGTGCGCGGGGAGCCGGAGCAAAGACAGCCGTGTGCGCGGGGAGCCGGAGCAAAGATAGCCGTGTGCGCGGGGAGCCGGAGCAAAAACAGCCGTGGGCGCGGGGAGCCGGAGGAAAGACAGCCGTGTGCGCGGGGAGATGGAGCAAAGACAGCCGTGTGGCGGGGAGCCGGAGCAAAGACAGCCGTGTGCGCGGGGAGCCAGAGCAAAGACAGCTGTGTGCGTGGGGAGCCGGAGCAAAGACAGCCGTGTACGCGGGGAGCCGGAGCAAAGACAGCTGTGGGCGCGGGGTGCGGAGCAAAGACAGCCGTGGGCGCGGGGTGCGGAGCAAAGACAGCCGTGGGCGCGGGGTGCCGGAGCAAAGACAGCCGTGGGCGCGGGGTGCGGAACAAAGACAGCCGTGGGCGCGGGGAGCCAGAGCAAAGACAGCTGTGTGCGCGGGGACCCGGAGCAAAGACAGCTGTGTGCGCGGGGGGCCAGAGCAAAGACAGCTGTGTAAGCGGGGAGCCGGAGCAAAGACAGCTGTGTGCGCGGGGAGCCGGAGCAAAGACAGCTGTGTGCGCGAGGGGCCAGAGCAAAGACAGCTGTGTGCGCGGGGAGCCGGAGCAAAGACAGCTGTGTGCGCGAGGGGCCGGAGCAAAGACAGCTGTGTGCGCGGGGGACCAGAGCAAAGACAGCTGTGTGCGCGGGGGACCGGAGCAAAGACAGCTGTGTGCGCGGGGAGCCGGAGCAAAGACAGCCGTGTACGCGGGGAGCCGGAGCAAAGACAGCCGTGTACGCGGGGAGCCGGAGCAAAGACAGCCGTGTGCGCGGGAAGCCGGAGCAAAGACTGCCGTGTACGCGGGGAGCCGGAGCAAAGACAGCTGTGTGCGCAAGGTGCTGGAGCAAAGACAGCCGTGTACGCGGGGAGCCGGAGCAAAGACAGCCGTGTACGCGGGGATGCCGGAGCAAAGATAGCCGTGTACGCGGGGAGCCGGAGCAAAGACAGCAGTGTGCGCGGGGAGCCGGAGCAAAGACAGCCGTGTGCGCGGGGAGCCGGAGCAAAGACAGCCGTGTACGCGGGGAGCCGGAGCAAAGACAGCCGTGTGCGCAAGGTGCTGGAGCAAAGACAGCCGTGTACGCGGGGAGCCGGAGCAAAGACAGCCGTGTGCGCGGGGAGCCGGAGCAAAGACAGCCGTGTACGCGGGGAGCCGGAGCAAAGACAGCTGTGTGCGAAAGGTGCTGGAGCAAAGACAGCCGTGTACGCGGGGAGCCGGAGCAAAGACAGCCGTGTGCGCGGGGAGCCGGAGCAACAACTGCCGTGTGCGCGGGGAGCCGGAACAAAGACAGCCGTGTACGCTGGGAGCCGGAGCAAAGACAGCAGTGTGCGCGGGGAGCCGGAGCAAAGACAGCCGTGTGCGCGGGGAGCCGGAGCAAAGATAGCCGTGTGCGCGGGGAGCCGGAGCAAAAACAGCCGTGGGCGCGGGGAGCCGGAGGAAAGACAGCCGTGTGCGCGGGGAGATGGAGCAAAGACAGCCGTGTGGCGGGGAGCCGGAGCAAAGACAGCCGTGTGCGCGGGGAGCCAGAGCAAAGACAGCTGTGTGCGTGGGGAGCCGGAGCAAAGACAGCCGTGTACGCGGGGAGCCGGAGCAAAGACAGCTGTGGGCGCGGGGTGCGGAGCAAAGACAGCCGTGGGCGCGGGGTGCGGAGCAAAGACAGCCGTGGGCGCGGGGTGCCGGAGCAAAGACAGCCGTGGGCGCGGGGTGCGGAACAAAGACAGCCGTGGGCGCGGGGAGCCAGAGCAAAGACAGCTGTGTGCGCGGGGACCCGGAGCAAAGACAGCTGTGTGCGCGGGGGGCCAGAGCAAAGACAGCTGTGTAAGCGGGGAGCCGGAGCAAAGACAGCTGTGTGCGCGGGGGGCCAGAGCAAAGACAGCTGTGTGCGCGGGGAGCCGGAGCAAAGACAGCTGTGTGCGCGAGGGGCCGGAGCAAAGACAGCTGTGTGCGCGGGGGACCAGAGCAAAGACAGCTGTGTGCGCGGGGGACCGGAGCAAAGACAGCTGTGTGCGCGGGGAGCCGGAGCAAAGACAGCCGTGTACGCGGGGAGCCGGAGCAAAGACAGCCGTGTGCGCGGGGAGCCGGAGCAAAGACAGCTGTGTGCGCGGGGAGCCGGAGCAAAGACAGCTGTGTGCGCGGGGGGCCGGAGCAAAGACAGCCGTGGGCGCGGGGTGCCGGAGCAAAGACAGCCGTGGGCGCGGGGTGCCGGAGCAAAGACAGCCGTGGGCGCGGGGTGCGGAACAAAGACAGCCGTGGGCGCGGGGAGCCAGAGCAAAGACAGCTGTGTGCGCGGGGACCCGGAGCAAAGACAGCTGTGTGCGCGGGGGGCCAGAGCAAAGACAGCTGTGTAAGCGGGGAGCCGGAGCAAAGACAGCTGTGTGCGCGGGGGGCCAGAGCAAAGACAGCTGTGTGCGCGGGGAGCCGGAGCAAAGACAGCTGTGTGCGCGAGGGGCCGGAGCAAAGACAGCTGTGTGCGCGGGGGACCAGAGCAAAGACAGCTGTGTGCGCGGGGGACCGGAGCAAAGACAGCTGTGTGCGCGGGGAGCCGGAGCAAAGACAGCCGTGTACGCGGGGAGCCGGAGCAAAGACAGCCGTGTGCGCGGGGAGCCGGAGCAAAGACAGCTGTGTGCGCGGGGAGCCGGAGCAAAGACAGCTGTGTGCGCGGGGGGCCGGAGCAAAGACAGCCGTGGGCGCGGGGTGCCGGAGCAAAGACAGCCGTGGGCGCGGGGAGCCGGAGTAAAGACAGCCGTGGGCATGGGTTGTGGGAGCAAAGACAGCCGTGTGCGCGGGGAGCCGGAGCAAAGACAGCCATGTGCGCGGGGAGCTGGAGCAAAGACAGCCATGTACGCGGGGAGCCGGAGCAAAGACAGCCGTGTACGCAGGGAGCCGGAGCAAAGACAGCCGTGTGCGCGTGGAGCCGGAGCAAAGACAGCTGTGTGCGCGGGGGGCAAGAGCAAAGAAAGCTGTGTGCGCGGGGAGCCGGAGCAAAGACAGCTGTGAGCGCGAGGGGCCGGAGCAAAGACAGCTGTGTGCGCGGGGAGCCGGAGCAAAGACAGCCGTGTACGCGGGGAGCGGGAGCAAAGACAGCCGTGTGCACGGGGAGCCGGAGCAAAGACAGCTGTGTGCGCGGGGAGACGGAGCAAAGACAGCTGTGTGCGCGTGGGGCCGGAGCAAAGACAGCCGTGGGCGCGGGTTGCCGGAGCAAAGACAGCCGTGGGCGCGGGGAGCCGGAGTAAAGACAGCTGTGTGCGCAGGGGGCCATAGCAAAGAAAGCTGTGTGCGCGGTGAGCCGGAGCAAAGACAGCTGTGAGCGCGGGGAGCCGGAGCAAAGACAGCTGTGTGCGCAGGGGGCCAGAGCAAAGAAAGCTGTGTGCGCGGGGAGCCGGAGCAAAGACAGCTGTGTGCGCGGGGAGCCGGAGCAAAGACAGCTGTGTGCGCGGGTGGCCAGAGCAAAGACAGCTGTGTGCGCGGGAGACCGGAGCAAAGACAGCTGTGTGCGCGAGGAGCCGGAGCAAAGACAGCCGTGTACGCGGGGAGCCGGAGCAAAGACAGCCGTGTGCGCGGGGAGCCGGAGCAAAGACAGCTGTGTGCGCAGGGAGCCGGAGCAAAGACAGCAGTGTGCGCGGGGGGCCGGAGCAAAGACAGCCGTGGGCGCGGGGTGCCGGAGCAAAGACAGCCGTGGGCACGGGGAGCCGGAGTAAAGACAGCCGTGGGCACGGGTTGTAGGAGCAAAGACAGCCGTGTGCGTGGGGTGCCGGAGCAAAGACAGTCGTGTGCGCGGGGAGCTGGAGCAAAGACAGCCATGTACGTGGGGAGCCGGAGCAAAGACAGCTGTGTGCGCGGGGGGCCGGAGCAAAGACAGCCATGGGCGCGGGGAGCCGGAGGAAAGATAGCCGTGTGCGCGGGGAGCCGAAGCAAAGACAGCCGTGTGCGTGGGGAGCCGGAGCAAAGACAGCCGTGTGCGCGGGGAGCCGGAGCAAAGACAGCCGTTTGCGCGGGGACCCGGAGCAAAGACAGCCGTGTACGCGGGGAGCCGGAGCAAAGACAGCTGTGTGCGCGGGGAGCCGGAGCAAAGACAGCCGTGTGCGTGGGGAGCCGGAGCAAAGACAGCCGTGTGCGCGGGGAGCCGGAGCAAAGACAGCCGTGGGCGCAGGGTGCTGGAGCAAAGACAGCCGTGTACGCGGGGAGCCGGAGCAAAGACAGCCGTGTACGTGGGGAGCCGGAGCAAAGACAGCTGTGTGCGCGGGGTGCCGGAGCAAAGACAGCCGTGGGCGCGGGGTGCCGGAGCAAAGACAGCCGTAAACGCGGGAAGCCGAAGCAAAGACAGCTGTGTGCGCAAGGTGCTGGAGCAAAGACAGCCGTGTACGCGGGGAGCCGGAGCAAAGACAGCTGTGTGCGCAAGGAGCCAGAGCAAAGACAGCTGTGTGCGCGGGGAGCCGGAGCAAAGACAGCTGTGTGCTCGGGGGGCCGGAGCAAAGACAGCTGTGTGCGCGGGGGGGCCGGAGCAAAGACAGCCGTGTACGCGGGGAGCCGGAGCAAAGACAGCTGTGGGCGCGGGATGCGGAGCAAAGACAGCCGTGGGCGCGGGGTGCCGGAGCAAAGACAGCTGTGGGCGCGGGGTGCGGAGCAAAGACAGCCGTGGGCGCGGGGTGCCGGAGCAAAGACTGCCGTGTACGCGGCGAGCCGGAGCAAAGACAGCTGTGTGCGCGGGGGGCCGGAGCAAAGACAGCTGTGTGCGCGGGGGGGCCGGAGCAAAGACAGCCGTGTACGCGGGGAGCCGGAGCAAAGACAGCTGTGGGCGCGGGATGCGGAGCAAAGACAGCCGTGGGCGCGGGGTGCCGGAGCAAAGACAGCTGTGGGGGCGGGGTGCGGAGCAAAGACAGCCGTGGGCGCGGGGTGCCGGAGCAAAGACTGCCGTGTACGCGGCGAGCCGGAGCAAAGACAGCTGTGGGCGCGGGGTGCGGAGCAAAGACAGCCGTGGGCGCGGGGTGCCGGAGCAAAGACTGCCGTGGGAGCGGGGTGCGGAGCAAAGACAGCCGTGGGCGCGGGGAGCCGGAGCAAAGACAGCCGTGGGCGCGGGGTGCGGAGCAAAGACAGCCGTGGGCGCGGGGTGCGGAGCAAAGACAGCCGTGGGCACGGGGTGCCAGAGCAAAGACAGCCGTAGGCGCGGGGTGCGGAGCAAAGACAGCCGTGGGCACGGGGTGCCGGAGCAAAGACAGCCGTGGGCGCGGCGAGCCGGAGTAAAGACAGCCGTGGGCACGGGTTGTGGGAGCAAAGACAGCCATGTGCGCGGGGAGTCGGAGCAAAGACAGTCGTGTGCGCGGGGAGCTGGAGCAAAGACAGCCGTGTACGCGGGGAGCCGGAGCAAAGACAGCCGTGGGCGCGGGGAGCCGGAGGAAAGACAGCCGTGTGCGCGGGGAGCCGGAGCAAAGACAGCCGTGTGCGCGGGGAGCCGGAGCAAAGATAGCCGTGTATGAGGGGAGCCGGAGCAAAGACAGCCGTGTGCGTGGGGAGCCGGAGCAAAGACAGCCGTGTGCGCGGGGAGCCGGAGCAAAAACAGCTGTGTGCGCGGGGAGCCGGAGCAAAGACAGCCGTGAGTGTGGCGCCCCAGGACCTGGTCGCCACAACAGCATTGCCCTCCCAAAGGGTTAATGCTGAGCCTGGAGGTAATTGGGAGATCCATTGGCCAGCAAGTTTAACACCCAACGCAGTTCTCCCTCCGGCCAGCAGGGGGAGCTCTGAACCTGGGATTCCAGGGAGCATCCCCTTAAGCCTGGTCTGAGAGAGGACGTAGTGTTCAGTCTGTGGAGAGCAGTAGAAGTGAGCAGACGCAGAGTGTGCTGTCCTGTGGATCTGGGGCCTAGAGCTAGAGTAGCTTGGCCCAGAGAAGCAGGAGTAGCTGAGAGGCAGCGGAGAGACTCGGACATCGGAGTCTGTGGCCACCAGGGCTTAAAATACTCCCTGGTAGCCGAATCCGAAGGGCAGGAGAGCTGCAAGCACCTAGCCCAAAAACATCCCAAAAGTACAGCTGCAGCATCAAGGCCGGTGTGGACTCCAGCAGAGAAGCACCAGAGAGGGTCTGCACAGCCTGCTACAGAGGGAAAGGGACGAACCAACAGTCCCAGCAGCAAAGAGGGCCATTGCTGGATTCAGAGAAGCAGGGTCCTATCATAACAAAGAGAAGTACAGGAGTAGGCCTCATACTCAGCTGGCTAGAAATATCCCCCCAAATACTTCCAGGCCGACCGGATCCCCATCACCACCTGTAACGGTCTCCCAGGACTGGACTGTTCCCAGAGTAAAGAGGAAAAGGTAAAGAGACTGTTGTTTATGCCTGGTTCTTTCATCGCCTGTCGGCCCTGCACCGTGTTAGCCACACCACCTCATAGACTTCCACGAGCACCAACTGTGCCCCGGGGATTGCTCCACCTGTGGGGAGCAGTACCACCATTGCTGCCATAACATCATCCCGGAGGCCTCACACAGCAGCGGCGGCTTAATAGCCGCATACCACAGGTGGCGTCACGAACACAACTTTATTCACCAAGCCACATACTCTACTGACACCCACCAGGGCCACGGAGCCGGGCCCAGCCACCACTGACTACCACCGGACTAGTCCGGCCCGGCCCCGGGTGTCCCATAGCCCTGGGGTGGGTGAGTCATGTGCGCGAGGAGCCGGAGCAAAGACAGCCGTGTGCGTGGGGAGCCGGAGCAAAGACAGCCGTGGGCGCAGGGTGCTGGAGCAAAGACAGCCGTATACGTGGGGAGCCGGAGCAAAGACAGCCGTAAACGCGAGAAGCCGGAGCAAAGACAGCTGTGTGCGCAAGGTGCTGGAGCAAAGACAGCCGTGTACGCAGGGAGCCGGAGCAAAGACAGCTGTGTGCACAGGGAGCCGGAGCAAAGACAGCTGTGTGCGCGGGGAGCCGGAGCAAAGACAGCTGTGTGCGCGGGGGGCCGGAGCAAAGACAGCCGTGTGCGCGGGGAGCCGGAGCAAAGACAGCCGTGGGCGCGGGGTGCGGAGCAAAGACAGCCGTGGGCGCGGGGAGCCGGAGCAAAGACAGCTGTGTGCGCGGGGGGCCGGAGCAAAGACAGCCGTGTGCGCGGGGAGCCGGAGCAAAGACAGCCGTGTGCGCGGGGAGCCGGAGCAAAGACAGCCGTGTGCGCGGGGAGCCGGAGCAAAGACAGCCGTGTACGCGGGGAGCCGGAGCAAAGACAGCCGTGTGCGCGGGGAGCCGGAGCAAAGACAGCCGTGTGCACGGGGAGCCGGAGCAAAGACAGCCGTGTGAGCGGGGAGCCGGAGCAGAGACAGCCGTGTACGCGGTGAGCCGGAGCAAAGACAGCCGTGTGCGCGGGGAGCCGGAGCAAAGACAACCGTGTGCGCGTGGAGCCGGAGCAAAGACAGCCGTGTGCGCGGGGAGCCGGAGCAAAGACAGCCGTGTGCGTGGGGAGCCGGAGCAAAAACAGCCGTGGGCGCGAGGAGCCGGAGGAAAGACAGCCGTGTGCGCGGGGAGCCGGAGCAAAGACAGCCGTGTGCGCGGGGAGCCGGAGCAAAGACAGCCGTGTGCGCGGGGAGCCGGAGCAAAGACAGCCGTGTGCGCGGGGAGCCGGAGCAAAGACAGCCGTGTGCGCGGGGAGCCGGAGCAAAGACAGCCGTGTGCGTGGGGAGCTGGAGCCCACCAATCTGATATTAACAAGCCGGCCTGCCAATAGATCGTCAATACCGTATTCCCGGAAAACCCCTTTAAATGTATTTTTTTTTAATGGCATCAGTCAAAACTTTTCACATATCACTGTGACGTGTCAAATGTTTATAACATCAGAGTAACACTTTAACGTAAAAATTATTATGGTGTTATCACACTAGGTACAAGGAAATACCAAGGGGACGGCAAAAGGGAAGAGGGATACCTGTGTCTATAGAAAGGGGAGATGGTGACCCCTGACCAATCCTACTGCTGGTCCCTGGGGTCCCTCACCACCATAGATAGGTTCTGCACCTATTCCCCGAGCCGGATACCTGACCCTAGGTACCCCTACTGCTGGTCCCTGGGGTCCTCACCTCCCTAGATAGGTTCCGCACCTATGCACCGAGCAGGATACCGGACCCTAGGTGTCCCTACTGCTGGTCCCTGGGGTCCCTCACCACCCTAGATAGGTTCCACAACTATTCCCCGAGGCGGATACCTGACCCTATGCATCCCTACTGCTGGTCCCTGGGTTCCCTCACCACCCTAGATAGGTTCTGCACCTATGTGCCGAGCAGGATACCTGACCTTAGTTATCCCTACTGCTGGTCCCTGGGGTCCCTCACCACCCTAGATAGGTTCTGCACCTATGTGCCGAGCAGGATACCTGACCTTAGTTATCCCTACTGCTGGTCCCTGGGGTCCCTCACCTCCCTAGATAGGTTCTGCACTTATGCGCTGAGCAGGATACCTGACCCTAGGTATCCCTACTGCTGGTCCCTGTGGTCCCTCACCACCCTAGATAGGTTCTGCACCTATGTGCCGAGCAGGATACCTGACCCTAGGTATCCCTACTGCTGGTCCCTGGGGTCCCTCACCACCCTAGATAGGTTCTGCACTTATGCGCTGAGCAGGATACCTGACCCTAGGTATCCCTACTGCTGGTCCCTGTGGTCCCTCACCACCCTAGATAGGTTCCGCACCTATGTGCTGAGCAGGATACCAGACCCTAGATATCCCTACTGCTGGTCCCTGGGGTCCCTCACCACCCTAGATAGGTTCCGCACCTATGTGCTGAGCAGGATACCTGACCCTAGGTATCCCTACTGCTGGTCCCTGGGGTCCCTCACCACCCTAGATAGGTTCTGCACTTATGCGCTGAGCAGGATACCTGACCCTAGGTATCCCTACTGCTGGTCCCTGTGGTCCCTCACCACCCTAGATAGGTTCTGCACCTATGTGCTGAGCAGGATACCAGACCCTAGATATCCCTACTGCTGGTCCCTGGGGTCCCTCACCACCCTAGATAGGTTCCGCACCTATGCGCTGAGTAGGATACCTGACCCTAGGTATCCCTACTGCTGGTCCCTGAGGTCCCTCACCACCCTAGATAGGTTCTGCACTTATGCGCTGAGCAGGATACCTGACCCTAGGTATCCCTAGTGCTGGGCCCTGAGGTCCCTCACCACCCTAGATAGGTTCCACACTTATGCACCGAGCCGGATACCTGACCCTAGGTGGTCCCTAAAAAGGGAACTGATGGGATGAGCTTTTTGAAAACCCCACTAAACAACTAGAGAAGACACAGGGAGGAAAATGCAGGAACTATTTATCCACAGATGACTCACGTAGAAATTCAGCAAAGTTTTCAGCAACAATACCCCAGATGAGTACAAGCCACCTGCTTGCAATCAAGACTTGAATGAACTGAAAATATCACCAGCAACAGTCCAAGGAAGGAAGGGGTGTATAATCACCAAGATACTGCTGAGGATCTTCACTAGGCATATCAGCTTGTATCATTTTCTTGACAGACGGGGAACAACTAATGGACATAAATAGGGGTTTTTTTTTCTGGAAAGATTTTCAGTAGATCTGTTGAAACTCCCTTATTCTGTATATACCAGTATTTACGATGGACATTTTTAGTGCTCAGGGAGGTCCCTGGCAGTGGTCTGTATCCGGCAGCATCCTGTACCAGCCGCTCTGCGGACACTGTGCCCCGAGATAAACCTGCAGTTAACACTTTCATGCATCGATCACGATTCCTGTCCACCATCGCAGTAAAGCAATAAATTAGGTTCTTGGTATATTTAACTATAGGAAATATTTCTTGTATTTTTCTATATTATGCCCCCATTATTGATAAAATCTCTGCTTGCAGTCATTGAGTAAAAGGGTTTGATTGCTTACTCCCTGAGGATTGAAATGTGCTTGTGTGATGGTGACAGCGCTGCCCGAAACGTACAAAGTATGGCTATGTTCTGGCTATGTTCACACATTGCATTTTTTCTAATATACAAATTAAAAGCTGCTTTTTAGGGTATTTGGTTGCAAAAATTTCTGCATCTCTTGGCAGGAAAAATACAGGTGCAAAATGCACATTTTTGCTGCGCTTTGTTTTCAAATTGAAGTCAATGGGTGAAAAAAACACTGAAAGAATTGATCCTGCAACAAATCTGCAAGGAGAATATACTCAGTGTGCATCAGACTTCAGGATTCTCACTGCCTTTGCTGGTACCAGGATTTGATTGCAGTTTTGTGACAAATCTGCACTCAAAAACATAAAAAAAATCAAGAAAAAGCAATATGTGCACACAGCGAGTTTTTTTTCATGCTTTTTTCCTTGCTTATTTTAACCGATAAAAAGCAAGGAAAATGCATCCCAGCAAAGTCTATGAGAATCGTGACGTGCTGTGACATGTTGCTTCTTTTTTTTCCTTGCTTTTTTTGTTGCTGAAAAAAAGAAGCGACATGTCAATTGTTTCAGCTTTATTTTCCTGCTTTGTTTTTCCCTATCTCAATACATGAAAAGAGGCATGAATAAAAGTATGAAAGCACGAAAAAAAGCACAAAAAGCATAAAAAGAAGCCAAAAAAGCAGTTTTTTTGTGCTGAAAAAACACTGTGGGCACATAGCCTAAGGACATGTGCTCACTTTTTTCATGGTTTTTTTCCTTCCTTTTGTTTAACCGCCGATAAAAAGGAAGGAAAATGCGTCCCAGCAAAGTCTATGAGAATTGTGAAGCTTTTTTTTTGTGCTGAAAAAAAAAGCACTGTGGGCACATAGCCTTCATGCTTCTTTTCACGCATTTTTTTACGCTTTGCTGGGATGCATGTTCCTTGATCTTTTATCAGTTAAAAAAAAAGCAAGGAAAAAAGCATGTAAAAAGCGCTGTGGACACAAGGTCGAAAAGAAGCATGAAAAAAAGCGTGATAAGAAGCATGGAAAAAAAAAAGCGTGAAAAGAAGCGTGAAAAGAAGCATGAAAAGAAGCGTGAAAAGAAGCGTGAAAAGAAGCGTGAAAAAAAGCGTGAAAAAAAGCATGAAAAGAAGCGTGAAAAGAAGCGTGAAAAGAAGCATGTAAAGAAGCGTGAAAAGAAGCGTGAAAAGAAGCATGAAAAGAAGCGTGAAAAGAAGCATGAAAAAAAGCGTGAAAAGAAGCGTGAAAAGAAGCGTGAAAAGAAGCATGAAAAAAAGCGTGAAAAGAAGCGTGATAAGAAGCATGAAAAAAAGCATGAAAGCAGGGAAAAAAGCATGAAAAGAAACAGGAAAGCATGAAAAAAGCTTGGAAAAAAGCATGAAAAGAAGCATGAAAAGGCTGTGTGCGCACGTTGCGTATTTTCATGCATTTACGCTGGATATTGCACTGCAACGTAAACACATGCATCCTGTGTCCCCAGCACAGTCTATGAAGATGGTGCATAATCCATCCGCACATTGCGTTTCAGAGCGCAGTGATTTTCATGCTGAAATTTTGATCCAAATCGCTGCGCTCAAAAAAGTAACATGTCACTTATTTGGTGCGCTTTGGATGCAGCCCCCGCTCTGTCTATGGGAGAGGCAGCATCCAGAGCGCATGAAATCGGCATCTATTTTGCAGACACATTGCATCCATTATGCAGTGTTTCTGCGGCGATTTGAAGTGCACATGCACTGCCAAATTGCTACAGATTTTTCAGCATGGAGACTACGCAACGTGCGCACATAGCCTAAGAAGCATGAAAAAAAGCATGAAAAGAAGCGTGAAAAGAAGCGTGAAAAGAAGCGTGAAAAGAAGCGTGAAAAAAGCATGAAAAGAAGCATAAAAAAGCAGCTTTTTTGTGCTGAAAAATTAGGCTATGTTTACAAAGGGCATTTTGGTCGGGTTTTATTTCCAGAAAAACCTCATCTTTTGCTAGGAAATAACCTGCAGTTTTTCCGCTGCTTTTGCAAAGAATTGACATGGTCATTCTTTAAAAAACTAAGCAAAAACCAAGGTGGTTAACAAAACAGTCAGGAAAAAACCCGCAGGTGTTTTGTTTGTGCGTGTATGAGATTTCTGGAATCTCATAGGTGTCACTGGGACTGTGAAGGCAGCGTTTTATTAGTACGGATTTGCATAAAACCAAGGCAAGAAAACATGCTAAAAAACACAGCATAAATGCCCTGTGTGCACATAGCCTTAGAGTATGTGCACACAGTGCGTTTTGATGCGTTTTTTTTATCCTTTTTCCAGCAAAGTCAATGAGAATCCTGAAGTTTTGTCCACATTACTTTTTTTTTTCCTTTTGCAGATTTGGGGCAGAAATAAATCTGCAGCGTGTCAATTCTTTCAACCCAGATTGAATAAAAAACCTGCATGCAAGAAAAAAAAAAAGCATCAAGAAAAAAAAATAAAGTTTGCAGTCTTGCTACAATGCAGACCCTTATGATTTTATGGCAACAGACTACAACAACTGTGTAGCCTGCAATTATATTGTGTCCGTTACTTCATACTCACCAAATGTATCTATGAGGACAGACAGAGAAAGTGCAAGGGCACAGATCAGACTACACAGAGAGGGTTTGTAGTCTGTTGCCGTGGAAACGTATCTGTTTACATTCAAACTGTAAACAAATCAAAAAGAGAGATTTTATATTTACAAAACGGTTTCAGTTTAGATGCTTTAGAACATTATAAACCTTTGTTGTGAAGGGGGATGGAATATTTCAGACTGCACCGGATGATCTAATGAGCAACCCGAGATGTTAACGACACAAACTGGCATTTATTGCTTCCCGCAACAGAATGTAAAGGATATAGTCACAGTATTGTTACAGGGCGAAGCAGAGGAAGCTGCACCCGGATCCTTCCTCCGCAATCCTCACACGCTGCTCCCTTGTGCCCTTTTACCACTGGCCAATTTGCTGCACAGATATATATATATATATATATATATATATATATATTCTGTTTATCAGAACTGTAGAGAAAGATGGCAACTAAGAGACATTGAAGCCACATTCTCACATTTTTTTTCTTAGCGTTTCATCAGTGTTTTTTTTGTAAGTGTTTAATCAGTGTTTTTTTGTTAGTGTTTCATCAGTGTTTTTTTGTTAGCGTTTCATCAGTGTTTTTTTGTAAGTGCTTAATCAGTGTTTTTTTTTTTAGCGTTTCATCAGTGTTTTTTGTTAGCGTTTCATCAGTGTTTTTTTGTTAGCGTTTCATCAGTGTTTTTTTTCTTAGCGTTTCATCAGTGTTTTTTTGTTAGCGTTTCATCAGTGTTTTTTTGTTAGCGTTTCATCAGTGTTTTTTTTCTTAGCGTTTCATCAGTGTTTTTTTGTTAGCGTTTCATCAGTGGTTTTTTTCTTAGCATTTCATCAGTGTTTTTTTATTAGCGTTTCATCAGTGTTTTTTTCTTAGCATTTCATCAGTGTTTTTTTGTTAGCGTTTCATCAGTGTTTTTTTTCTTAGCGTTTCATCAGTGTTTTTTTGTTAGCGTTTCATCAGTGTTTTTTTGTTAGCGTTTCATCAGTGTTTTTTTTCTTAGCGTTTCATCAGTGTTTTTTTGTTAGCGTTTCATCAGTGTTTTTTTTCTTAGCGTTTCATCAGTGTTTTTTTGTTAGCGTTTCATCGGTGTTTTTTTGTTAGCGTTTCATCAGTGTTTTTTTGCTAGCGTTTCATCAGTGTTTTTTTGTTAGCGTTTCATCAGTGTTTTTTTGTTAGCGTTTCATCAGTGTTTTTTTGTTAGCGTTTCATCAGTGTTTTTTGTTTAGCGTTTCATCAGTGGTTTTTTTTGTTAGCATTTCATCAGTGTTTTTTTTTCTTAGCGTTTCATCAGTGTTTTTTTGTTAGCGTTTCATCAGTGTTTTTTTGTTAGCGTTTCATCAGTGTTTTTTTGTTAGCGTTTCATCAGTGTTTTTTTGTTAGCGTTTCATCAGTGTTTTTTGTTAGCGTTTCATCAGTGTTTTTTTTTTTAGCGTTTCATCAGTGGTTTTTTTTGTTAGCATTTCATCAGTGTTTTTTTTTCTTAGCGTTTCATCAGTGTTTTTTTGTTAGCGTTTCATCAGTGTTTTTTTGTTAGCGTTTCATCAGTGTTTTTTTTCTTAGCGTTTCATCAGTGTTTTTTGTTAGCGTTTCATCAGTGTTTTTTTCTTAGTGTTTCATTAGTGTTTTTTTTGTTAGCATTTCATCAGTGTTCTGCCGGCATCATGGATATCACACGGACTGCACACTGATGTGATCCGTATGTCATAGACCAGAGGAAACACAGCACTGGGAAATAAATGTATTTTTATACATACCTTTCTCCGATACTGCTGTTGCTTCCAGGTCTTGCTCATTATGCTCATGAATATTCACTGCACTAACTGCGGACCTGGAAGCAACAGCAGTGTCGGAGACAGCATGGATGTTGCACGGAGCACACACTGATGTGATCCATATGAGGAAACACAGCACTGAGAAATAAATGTATTTTTATACTCACCTGTCTCCGGCGCTGCAGTTGCTTCCAGGTCCTGCTCATTATGCTCATGAATATTCACTGCACCGACTGCAGATCTGGAAGCAACAGCAGCACCGGAGACAGCACGGATGTCACACGGAGCACACACTGATGTGATCCATATGAGGAAACACAGCACTGAGAAATAAATGTATTTTTATACTCACCTGTCTCCGGTGCTGCAGTTGCTTCCGGGTCCTGCTCATTATGCTCATGAATATTCACTGCACTGACTGCGGACCTGGAAGCAACAGCATACAGAAAAATGATATACACTCTGTTCCATTAAATTTGCCACCATACTGGTGCCCGGGTTCATGTCGGAACCCTTAGTGATCCATTGTGACCTGTGGAATAACAGTTCAATATTTATGTACACCCTACTCAACGAAATCAATGTAATGTGCTCTATATTGTAAATGTCCTCTGAATTCTACAGGAAATTGGCACATTGACTTATTGAAAAATGAAATTGCGAGGTGAGGACATTTCCCATAATGACATGGCTGAAATATTGTGTAGGGTCACATGTTTCGGGTGAGGAGCGGATATTACTCCAGGAATGTATAGAGTCGTCAGGTCTGTTGTGTGGGGGGTGAGTGGGCGTTTGCCCCCTCCTTGCTTTATTCTATACGCACGCGTCATGCTTCGCCTCGGTATCTGCAGGCCCCTACCTGTCTCCACGTCCGCACTGTCATCTCCATTACTTGTCACGTATAGATAAACGCACGATGCTCTTGGCTCGTTTTCTTCCTTGCGGGCGCTGTGCATCTTCTCGTGAAATGTCAGTGCAGCTGAATAGAGGCAGGGACGGTGTATGACCGAAGTCAGCGACGGGAGCCAAAACATGAGATTAGTGCACGCTGCCGATACACCTGGCTCAGGGAGATCTTCACAGCAACGGAAACTTTCCCTTTTTAGCCTTTTAACCTGTTTTAAGCAGGAAAAACATAGGTCTATATTTACCCAGTCTGACTAATGTTACCTGATCAGGAGTCAAAAGCCTAAGGCCTCTGCCACACTCACGTGTAAAAAACGTACGTTTGGTGTAGTCCGTTTTTTGTGTCCGTGTTCCGTATTTGCAGTCCGTTTTTCCCCTCCGTGTGGTGTCCGTATGCATATCGTGTGTCATACGTGTGTACGTGTGTGCGTTTTCCTGTGCGTGAAATACGTCAGTGTGTGTTCCGTGTGCAGTCCGTTTTTTGTGCGTGTTTCACATGTTTCACACATTGAGATAATGGTGATTACTTGGAATTAAATGACACATAGGTGTATGTGATTAGGACATAAATATAAGTTAACTATAAGCTCTTTCCTGCTTGTATTATGCCTTGGAGCACCTATGTGTTGAGACAAAATTGTCGCAATGCCATTATCCACGGAGGCCTTAGTGTTTTTATGTTGGATTATATCTCGTCGTTTTGGCGTTCGACGCCACATGTTGCAATATGATAATGTAAGAAGAACCAGATTGTGGGTGCATCCACTAATGATGATGCGGCCTATGCATGGTCATTTCCATACTTTATTTTTTGAGTTACGGAATTTCCCAGATAAGTTTTTTTCATACTGCCGGTTGTCAGTTGAGAGTTTTGATTACTTACTAAATATTTTACGACCTCATTTGCAACATCAGGACACTTGGATGCGGCTTTCCATTTCCCCAGAGGAGAGATTTATGGTGACTCTGAGGTAATATATTTGTTATTTTTGTAATTTGTGTAAATGTGTTATTTTTCACATTGAAATGTGTAATTGATCTTTATTGATCTAATCTCATTTTTGATTCAATGTTTGTGTTTTCTTATGATTGTTTTAATTTAAAAAAACATAGTGTTAATTGTAAATCATTGTTTGTCTTGTTTTCATAGATTCTTGGCGACTGGTCAATCTTTTAGTGCTTTACATTTTGATTTTTTGTTGGGTCGATCAACCATTGCCGTCATAGTACGTCACACATGCGACATGATATGGCAACATTTAAAAGAAGAAATGATGCCTCAGCCAAACAGAGAAGATTGGTTGAAAATCTCTAAGGGCTTCAAGGACTCTGTTGACTTTCCTAACTGCATAGGAGCTTTGGATGGCAAGCATTTCAGAGTTAAAAAGCCACCAAACTCTGGGTCACGTTATTTCAATTTTCATAAGTTTTTTTCCGTTGTTATTTTGGCATTGGTTGACACAGAATACCGTTTTATTTATGCAGACATTGGGGCCTATGGTAGTGCCTCAGATGCCCGTATTTTCCGTTCATCAAGATTAGCCCAACGCCTGCAAGAAAATGCATTATTGATCCCCCCACCAGTTGCCCTACCTGGTACATCTGGACCGTTGGCACCATATGTGATGGTAGCAGATGCAGGATTTGCATTATCCAAACATGTTATGCGACCATATCCAAGGAGATCCATTGATGACAGGAAACAGTACTTTAATAATCGGCTAACTAAAGCAAGACGTTATGTGGAGTGTGCATTTGGTATTTTAGCTAACAAATGGCGCATTTATCAGACAACTATTCAGTTGCAGCCAAACTCTGTCACATCTGTCATCAAGGCTACCATAGTGCTTCACAATTACTGTCGGATACATGAAGGAGGAACTTATGTGGATGATGAATTTCAGATAAACCATGTTGTTAATCCCACAGGTGAACCTATGTCTCATAATTCTGTGACATCTGGTTTACAAATTAGAAATTTATTTACTGATTACTTTAATTGTTTTGATGATAATAATAATAGTGATGATTGTTAAGATTGTGATGGTTTTTTGTTGATAAAAATATAAATTTTTTTGTATTATAGGAACTTGGTTAATTTTTCTCAACATCTCAGAGCTTAAATCGAACTAGTATTAAAGGGCAAATGCGTTAATCATAAACTGACATTTCTGTTAGCAACATGGTTTTCTGAATGTTGTATGTATGTGTATGTACATTTCTGTGTTACTATCATGTTTTAGGAAACTTATTTCAAACTTACAACATTAATAATGTTAATCGTCTATTGAAAAAATGCAATATTATTAATAAATATCAATAATAAACATGTTTCTTTTCTTCAAAAACAGAATCTTTTATTAAGAATAAGCATATTAATCCATAAAGTAAGGATGTTATTTTTTCACATCCACATTAAAAATGTACATATTGTTCATTTTGTGTTAAATTTTTCTAAATGTAAATTTTGATGCTATTCTTCATAACATACAAAATATACTTTACATACAAGAGTCATTGTAAAGAAAATGTGTGCATTGCTTACAATGTTGAAAAATGTCGGCCAATTAAGTTGCTATCATGTTGGACATTGACATAGACCAAAAAATTGTAAACTGTGTTTTCAGAATATTAGAACTAATCTAACCATCAAATTGGTTGGGTAAAAATGTGTTCATAAAATTCCAAACATAAAGGCCATAAAACATATATGTGATCCGTCACTAAGTATAATCACACATGTTTTTAAAATCTTTTCAACTCTGAGTTTGCACATTTTTGGAAATCCCTCTTTTTTAACATTTTGACACATTCATCAGATTTGTTGTTTGATTGTTAAGATTAACAAAAATGTGCATCACAAGTCAACAAGATCTTCTAGTGAAGTAACCTGAGTGTTGCTGAGTATGTTGTTTTGTGTGGCCTCAGAAATGGTATTTTCAGGAATGGAAACAGTTGTTTGCTGAACAACATTCCTATTACTAGCTACAGTAGTGTGTGGAACAGTCTGTTGCATGCTGGTTTGTCCCAACACATTGCCTGTGGTTGAGTACACCTGTGGATCTACATGGGTAATTGGGTATTGTGTGTGTGTATGTTGTTGACCTTGAGGATAGTTGACTGATGTTTGTAAGTGTGGTGTAGGTAACATAGTTGAGATTGGATAATGAGGCATCATGAATGATTGTGGGTATGTTGAACCTGGAAACAAATTAGGTAAACCACCAATATTTGTGGGTTGAGTAAAGTAACTAGTAGTTTGAGTTGGTTGTAAATTCATATAGTTCATGGGTTGCTGTGAGGTTGCACTTTGTACTGTGCTTAAGGCACCAGTATTGGTTGCAACATACCCTTGTCTAATTGGTGTTGGGAATAACGTACTTGAAGCAATTGAAGGTTGTCCAGATTGTTGTAATAGTGGATTATTGACTATTACAGTTGCCATTGTTGTTTGTGTTGAAATTGTATTTTGATTGTCTGTTGTGTTTGGGACTGTATGTTGTTGCATAATGGTACGCCAATTTTCTATGGCCTCATACACTCTCACTGGTTCCTGTTCTGCCTGACTAGCTGACAGTAGGGTAAGCATAGCAGCTCTTACACGTTCCTGCCTATCTGAAGGAATTTTGGTTAAGCTAGTAGATAAAGACCGACAAAAGCGCTCGGCATCTGTTTCTGGAATTAGAGTGTTCATTATGTGAATAATGCGTGTGTCAATTATTTCCGGTAAGGATCTCATTTCCTCAGGTCTGCGGATTCTTCTTGCACGTAGAGGTTGTGGTGCAAAACGTGGAAGTACATTTGTTTGTGTTGCTTGTGTAGCTGGTGTGGTTGTTTGTTGCGTTGATGAGCCTTGGGTGTTGGTTTGTGCACTCTCTGTCCCACCCTCATGTGAATCATTTGCTGCATCTTGTTGAGTCTCAGGAATTTCAATGTCTTCTCTGCCAGGTTCTTGTTCTGATGCTGAGGTGGCTGTAGCAGAGGGACCTGCTGTTGGTTCATCATCTGATTCGTCAAGATTATCCTCCGTTCTATAAGAAATGAAAAAACATATTACAATCTTAACATTTATCTTTGTCCAATTATCTTCAGGGGTTTTTTTTTTTTTTTTTAAAAAAAAAAAAAAACTTACTGTGTAACTTCTAAGATGGGTGCTAGGAAGCTTATTTGTTCATAGTAGACATATCTGCGTTTGCGGCCTTGGCTGGATGAGGATGGTATAGGGTTGTACTCCCTTCGGTACTGATCACGGGCTGAACGCCAACGCCTTTTTACCAAGTCAACTGTGGAAAATAAAAAAATATGTCACTTGCAACATTCTCCATAAATCTGCACACATTAATTTAAATAATGTTTGTGAAATGTAATATACAATTTAACACAATTATGTTGGTCAAATACTTAGGATGAAATATAATTTATTTAGATATTCTTCATTCAAAAACATGTTTAGACATTCACACATAACCAAATAATATTTCTGAATAATTATATTTTAAGTAATTGTCATCTATATTTACATTATAATTTGGTGTTTTTGCAATGACATTTGGCTATAAATTACTAGAAATATTATTTGATACATGTAGGTAATGATATTGACATGTCATTTTAAACAATTTTATTTTAAAAAAAAAAAAAAACAAGATTTTCAATTGTGATACTAAATTTAGACTAATACAACAGGGAATTTTAAAACACATGACAGTTTAATCAGTTAATTAAGTAAATTCATGAAGAATTCCAAGTCAGATTACAAATTTAAGTATACTTTGATTTTTGACACTTATGAAAGTTTGGTGATACTATGAAAAAAGTGTACAGGAACTCAATATATTGAGTAGTACATATACCAATTCTTCTCATAGGATTTTACACTAAAAGACAACATAACTATGCCAAAAAAATCACAGTTTGAAAGTATGAACATATCCAAATATAGATATTAAATAAATAACTATAAAAAAATACAACAACTTACCATATTTAGCACGCTTTGCAGGAGAACATCTAGACCATGCATTATTGGGGTACACTTCCTCAGCTACTTGATTCCAATGGCGCTCAACTGTCAGTCGGTCATGGTAACCATCTACACGTGTATCCCATAATGGTGGGTGAGTCTCGACAGCTGTTATAAGTTTCTCCGTGTCCACCCGTGGTGCCATTATTATATTTCGAAGACGAAAGTTTGCTCAAAATAGATCTTGCAATACACAGAACTACAACTGCTTGCTTGCTCACTCCTTCTGCAAATGCACAGTTAGTTTTGTGCAAAAAAATATGTTAGCTACGCCACCTGAAAGTATTTCAGAGTGTAACAAACTTTCTAATTAAAACACGGACACGGACCACACGGATAGCATACGGAGGCCATCCGTATCACGTACGTGTAAACACGGACCCATAGGATTTAATGGATCCGTGAGGACGTGATGCCGGTGGAAAACGGACATGTCAGCGCTTTTTCGACACGCTCAAACGTACGCACGGAACGGACACACGCTCCGTGCGCAAACACTGACGTGAGGCTTTTTAGATTAAAAATAGTATGTCAACATCAGCACGTGTCTCCGGTACGTGCAAAAAATGCCAAAAACGTACCGGAGGCACGGATGTGTGGCGCAGGCCTAAGGCTGCTTTCACACTGCGTTCTGATCTCCGGTCAGTGGTCCTGGTGGTGGTTTACGCATGAAAAGACATCTTGTGCACATAGTTTTCATCAGACCATGGAGAGCGGACCAATGCAAACATGTTTGGCCCCTTTTCACACTGCATTCTGATCTCTGTTCAGTGGTCCTGGTGGTTTATGCATGAAAAGACATCTTGTGCACATAGTTTTCAGCAGACCATGGAGAGCGGACCAATGCAAACATGTTTGGCCCTTTTTCACACTGCATTCTGATCTCTGTTCAGTGGTCCTGGTGGTTGTTTACACCTGAAAAATAAATCTTGTGCACATAGTTTTCAGCAGAAAGTGGAGAGCGGACCAATGCAAACATATTGGCCACTTTTAGCCCACAACATAGACCCCTTTCATACTGCATTCTGATCTCTGTTCAGTGGTCCTGGTGGTGGTTTCTGCCTGAAAAAATCATCTTGTGCACATAGGTTTGAGCAGACCATGGAGAGCGGACCAATGCAAACATGTTGGGCCCTTTTAGCCAACAACATAGTCCCCTTTCACATTACGTTCTGATCTCTGTTCGGTGGTCCTGGTTGTGGTTTCTGCCTGAAAAAGACCTCTTGTGCACATAGTTTTCCGCAGACCATGGAGAGCCGACCAATGCAAACATGTTTGGCCCTTTTAGCCAACAATACAGATCCCTTTCACACTGCATTCTGATCTCCGTTCAGTGATCCTGATGGTGATTTCCTCCTGAAAAAGACATCTTGTGCACATAGTTTTCAGCAGACCATGGACAGCGGACCAATGAAAGCATGTTTGGCCCTTTTTCACACTGCATTCTGATCTCCGTTCAGTGGTCCTGGTGGTGGTTTCCGCCTGAAAAAATCATCTTGTGCACATAGTTTTGAGCAGACCATGGAGAGCGGACCAATGCAAACATGTTGGGACCTTTTAGCCAACAACATAGTCCCCTTTCACATTACGTTCTAATCTCCATTCAGTGGTCCTGGTGGTGGTTTCTACCTGAAAAAGACATCTTGTGCACATAGTTTTCCGCAGACCATGGAGAGCGGACCAATGCAAACATGTTGGGCCTTTTTAGCCAACAACTCAGCTCCTTTTCGAACTCAGTTCATTGGTTCCTTTGGGGCTTCCATCCGAACCCCTGCAAAATAGGTTTCTAACATATGCGCCGATGGGCCCATTAACTATACTACATCTTGGGTGTCCACTTCCATAAAGCGTATACTCCTGAAAATGGTGCACGACAGAGCACCTAGTGACTCAGTCTGTACAATTATAGTCAATGGCCCCGTTGACACATATATCCAAAACCTGTTTTGCAGGGGGTTCAGACGGAAGCCCCGATGGGACCACTGAACGGGGAGAGGAATGCAATGTGAAAGGGGCCTATGTTGTTGGCTAAAAAGGCCCAACTTGTTTGCTTTGGTCTGCTCAAAACTATGTGCACAAGGCGTCTTTTTCAGGCGGAAACCACCTGAAAAACAGGTCAAAGAACGAATCTGTGCATTTCTGTATAAAAACGACTCATGTTCAGTCTTTGTGTTTTAACCGCTCGGAAGACGCTCTGTACTTTACAATACAAGTCAATAGGAAGGCTCAAATGCTTTTGGAACATTTTGCCTTTTTTTTTGCTTTATAAAATGCTAGTGGTTTCTTCATTATTCAAGGGATTGAAGAAAAATGACCAGAAAATGCCCCCCCCACCCAAAATTTTAAAAAATAAATAAATAAATTAATAGTAATAAAATAATAATAATAATAATAATAATAATAATAATAAAATATATGTCACAAAAAAAACACTCCAAAAATTACTGCCTGACAACAAAAATGGAAAAATGCTCAGGAAACGACCGAAAGACTAAACAAAATGTAAAAAACACACGCCAGTTTGTTAAAGTGACTTCTGCAAAATCCTTTACAAAAAACTCTTGGAAAAATGCTTCTAGTCACTTCTATGGGAAAACAACTTCTTGCCTTTTGATATGAGTTTTTTTGAAGGGGTTGTAAAAAACGCCTGGTGGAAAAAAAATCTAAACCAACTACTTCTTTTGAATCAATCCCCTCCGAGCTCCAGACAATGCTGATAGGGAATTTGAATTGCGAGCTCCAATGGGGACAGAGATAATGATGCCTGTAAAGTGCTGTGGAGAGTAAAGCCCATTTAATTGGTTTATATGATCTAATTATTTTATCTATTTTTATTTATTATTTGATCCGGCCATTTGCTGGGTGATGTTTTATACATATTTGGTAAATCCAAAAACTTTATGCTACTCATTGTGACAGTGTGGAACATGCACACTGTAAGGATTCTCCTCGATTTGCAGTGCAAGTGAGCGGTCACGTCAATTAGATTCTCGTCCGTTTCTCCCAATATTCTGAGAATCTAGTCAGTGCATGTGCAATTATGCAAACCTCAAACTTGCAGTCAATTGAAAGCCCACTCACATTGGAAATAGAGGTGAATCCGGACAGTGTGCACATTGCACATAGGCACAATTCCGCAATCCGCACTCACATCGAGTGACTGCAGAGATGTCTCTTGAGCCTCTAAATCTCTTTTAAATGTGGTTTTGAAAATATTTTTGAATTTTTTAAATGTTTTATATAGAGTCATTACACACAGAGGGATCTATTCCTATATACTATATAGAGTCATTACACACAGAGGGATCTATTCCTATATATTATATATAGTCATTACATACAGAGGGATCTATTCCTATATATTATATAGAGTCATTACACACAGAGGGATCTATTCCTATATATTATATAGAGTCATTACACACAGAGGGATCTATTCCTATATATTATAGAGTCATTACACACAGAGGGATCTATTCCTATATATTATATAGAGTCACTACACACAGAGGGATCTATTCCTATATATTATATAGAGTCATTACACACAGAGGGATCTATTCCTATATATTATATAGAGTCATTACACACAGAGGGATCTATTCCTATATATTATATAGAGTCATTACACACAGAGGGATCTATTCCTATATATTATATAGAGTCATTACACACAGAGGGATCTATTCCTATATATTATATAGAGTCATTACACACAGAGGGATCTATTCCTATATATTATATAGAGTCATTACACACAGAGGGATCTATTCCTATATATTATAGTTATTACACACAGAGGGATCTATTCCTATATATTATATAGAGACATTACACACAGAGGGATCTATTCCTATATATTATATAGAGTCATTACACACAGAGGGATCTATTCCTATATATTATATAGAGTCATTACACACAGAGGGATCTATTCCTATATATTATATAGAGTCATTACACACAGAGGGATCTATTCCTATATATTATATAGAGTCATTACACACAGAGGGATCTATTCCTATATATTATATAGAGTTATTACACACAGAGGGATCTATTCCTATATATTATATAGAGACATTACACACAGAGGGATCTATTCCTATATATTATATAGAGTCATTACACACAGAGGGATCTATTCCTATATATTATATAGAGACATTACACACAGAGGGATCTATTCCTATATATTATATAGAGTCATTACACACAGAGGGATCTATTCCTATATATTATATAGAGTTATTACACACAGAGGGATCTATTCCTATATATTATATAGAGACATTACACACAGAGGGATCTATTCCTATATATTATATAGAGTCATTACACACAGAGGGATCTATTCCTATATATTATATAGAGACATTACACACAGAGGGATCTATTCCTATATATTATATAGAGTCATTACACACAGAGGGATCTATTCCTATATATTATATAGAGTTATTACACACAGAGGGATCTATTCCTATATATTATATAGAGACATTACACACAGAGGGATCTATTCCTATATATTATATAGAGTCATTACACACAGAGGGATCTATTCCTATATATTATATAGAGACATTACACACAGAGGGATCTATTCCTATATATTATATAGAGTCATTACACACAGAGGGATCTATTCCTATATATTATATAGAGACATTACACACAGAGGGATCTATTCCTATATATTATATAGAGTCATTACACACAGAGGGATCTATTCCTATATATTATATAGAGTTATTACACACAGAGGGATTTATTCCTATATATTATATAGAGACATTACACACAGAGGGATCTATTCCTATATATTATATAGAGTCATTACACACAGAGGGATCTATTCCTATATATTATATAGAGACATTACACACAGAGGGATCTATTCCTATATATTATATAGAGTCATTACACACAGAGGGATCTATGTCACGTGTTTATTTCTGGCAATGTTGATGATTATGGTTACAGCCAAAGAAAACCCAAACATTATTATCTCAGAATATTAGAATATTATATATGACCAACTGAATAAATGATGTTACCCTCAGAAATGTTGGTGCCTCCTGAGAAGTCAGTACAGTAAATGCCTCAATACTTGGTCGGGGCTGCTGTTGCATGAATTCCTGCATCAATGCGGCAATGTGGCAGGAGGCGATCAGCCTGTGGCACTGCTGAGGCGTTATGGAAGCCCAGGTTGCTTTGATAGCCGTCTTCAGCTCGTTTGCATTGTTGGCTCTGGTGTCTCTCATAGATTCTCTATGGGGTTTAGGTCAGGAGAGTTTGCTGCCAATCAAGCCCAGTGATACTGTGGTTAGTAAACCAGTTATTGGTACTTTTGGCAGTGTGGACAGGGGCCGAGTCCTGCTGGAAAATGACATTTCCATCTCCATAGAGCTTGTCAGCAGAGGGAAGCATGAAGTGCTGTACAGTGCCCTGGTAGAGGCTGCGCTGACTTTGGTCTTGATAACACACAGTGGAGCTGCACCAGCAGATGACATGGACCAAACCATCACTGATTGTGGAGACTCCACACCAGACCCCAGCCGCTGGATTGTGGCCTCCTCTTCCTCCAGACTCTGGGACCGCGATTTACAAATGTAATGCAACATGTACTTTCATCTGAAAACAACACCTCGGACGCTGAGAACAGTCCAGATCTTTCTCTCCTTGGCCAGGTAAGAGGCTTCTGGCGTTGTCTATTGGTCATGAGCGGTGACACAAGGAAGGTGTTAAATAATGGGTTTACGGCGACAACTGCATAGCCAGTATATAATGATTGGAGCGAAGATAGGTCAAAAACATATTATGGATTTATTCAGATAAGAGTTGGAGGGTTACAGTCATTAGAGAAAAATAACTGTCTTGGCTTGAGTTAATAGATGGAGACAGATAGAAAAAAAATAACAGTTCATATGTCTTACATCGCTGTAGTGTGTACGTCGTCTCGGGATGATCTGTAGATGGTCTGGTCGGATGGGTCCGTCTTTCTCCTGTCACCTTCTGCCTCTCCCTCCTTCTTCTTCTACCTTTGAAGTGTGGGCTTTTTTTATAACCCAAAACCCCTCCTCCTGATTGCCCTTATCTCTTTACATGGTAACACAAAAACTAACTATCCTTATTTTAGGTTGAGCATTACATCATGTCACGTGGTACATTTTACCCGCGAAATAAGTGTACCTGCGCACTAGAGACCTGTAACAAAACCTACTTCAATCTATATATATATATAGAAACCCTTTGAGGCTCGCTGAGCTGTGACCTCAGTGTAACAGTAACTTACAGTAAAACGTTTCTCATAGCTATTTCAGCTCATAGCCCAACATTCTAAACAGAATATAGCACTACTTTGACAAACAATGTCAGATGGCTTTGATGAACAACTAGCAGAGGAGTTTGGTTCTACCATCTCAAACTTTTGGTTTAGCATTTTCCAACTCACAGGCATCCTTAAAGGGACGGGCGATATACATATATTTATGAATATATGTACTCCAGTCTATGAATCAATCTCCATAAACTCACTATTTTACAGAAGGTGACACTTGTAGCCCATGTCCTGGAGACGTCTGTGTGCGGTGACTCTAGAAGCACTGACTCCAGCAGCATCCACTCCTTGTGAATATCACCCACATTCCAGAATGGCCTTTTCTTAACAATCCTATCAAGGCTGCGGTTTCCCGGCTGCTTCTGCACCTTTTTCTACCGCACTTTTTCCTTTCACTCAACTTTTCATTAATATTCTTGGATACAGCACTCTGAACAGCCAGATTCTATAGCAATGACCTTTTGTGTCTTACCCTCCTTGTGGAGCGTGTCAATGACTGCCTTCTGGACATCTGTCAATCAGCAGTCTTCCCCATGACTGTGTAGCCTACTGAACCAGACTAAGGGACCATTTTAAACACTTAAAAAGCCTTTGCAGGTGTTTTGTGTTAATTATTCTAATTTCCTGAGATGATGACTTTTGGGTTTTCATTGGCTGTAAGCCATAATCATCAACATTAACAGAAATAAACACTTGAAATAGATCCCTCTGTGTGTAATGACTCTATATAATATATAGGAATAGATCCCTCTGTGTGTAATGATTCTATATAATATATAGGAATAGATCCCTCTGTGTGTAATGGCTCTATATAATATATAGGAATAGATCCCTCTGTGTGTAATGACTATATAATATATAGGAATAGATCCCTCTGTGTGTAATGACTATATAATATACAGAAATAGATCCCTTTGTGTGTAATGACTCTATATAATATATAGGAATAGATCCCTCTGTGTGTAATGACTCTATATAATATATAGGAATAGATCCCTCTGTGTGTAATGACTCTATATAATATATAGGAATAGATCCCTTTGTGTGTAGACTCTATATAATATATAGGAATAGATCCCTCTGTGTGTAATGACTCTATAATATATAGGAATAGATCCCTCTGTGTGTAATGACTCTATATAATATATAGGAATAGATCCCTCTGTGTGTAATGACTCTTTATAATATATAGGAATAGAGCCCTCTGTGTGTGTAATGACTCTATATAATATATAGGAATAGATCCTTCTGTGTGTAATGCCTCTATATTATAGGAATAGATCCCTCTGTGTGTAACGACTCTATATAATATATAGGAATAGATTTTTCTGTGTAGAATGACTCTATATAATATATAGGAATAGATTTTTCTGTGTGTAATGACTCTATATAATATATAGGAATAGATCCCTCTGTGTGTAATGACTCTATATAATATATAGGAATAGATTTTTCTGTGTAGAATGACTCTATATAATATATAGGAATAGATTTTTCTGTGTAGAATGACTCTATATACTATATAGGAATAGATTTTTCTGTGTAGAATGACTCTATATTATAGGAAATAGATTTTTCTGTGTAGAATGACTCTATATAATATATAGGAATAGATTTTTCTGTGTAGAATGACTCTATATAATATATAGGAATAGATCCCTCTGTGTAGAATGACTCTATATAATATATAGGAATAGATCCCTCTGTGTGTAATGGCTCTATATACTATATAGGAATAGATCCCTCTGTGTGTAATGACTCTATATAATATATAGGAATATGTCCCTGTGTGTAATGACTCTATATAATATATAGGAATAGATTTTTCTGTGTAGAATGACTCTATATTATAGGAATAGATTTTTCTGTGTAGAATGACTCTATATAATATATAGGAATAGATTTTTCTGTGTAGAATGACTCTATATACGATATAGGAATAGACAGCTGTACTCCGAGCTCTGGCAGCCGTCCTCCCCTCCTTCTATCACTCCTCCTGCTTCCTTTCCTCCCTCCAGTGCTCAGGCTCAGTCTTCGGTGCAGGCGTCCTCCTTGTAGCAGCCGCGATGGAACGCCCGGTGTTCCTGATGTTTGTGTTCTACAGCACTCTGCTGCTCCTGAAGATGTTCCTCCTGGCTGTCATCACAGGCCAAATCCGGCTGCGGAAAAAAGTAAGTCCTACTTTCACAAACGCAGCAGATTTTGGGTGAATTGGGTTGGAAAAAGTTAAGCTTCGTTCCCTGCAGCCCGTGTGCTCCTTGCACCCCGGTCACACTGTGCAGCAGGGGTGCGTGTTTCTGCTTCAGCGGCATGTGGCGGAACGTATTATTGTATTGGGGCGAACAGTTGGCGAGTAAGTGGTTAATGGTTTTGGGCTCCATGACAGGCAATTGTTAGCACCAAAGTGTGAAAGGGAAAGGGATCAGGTGATGATTGATGGGGGGGGGGGGGGGGGGCTGGAGCCCAAGAGTTAACTCCTTACTGACATGTGCATTTAAAGGGATTGTCCATAATCACATGAAATAGGGTTTAAAAAGGCACTAGGCTTGAGAATGGCCGGGGTCTCTTCTTCATCCTTTTATATAGCGCTAACATATTCCGCAGCGCTTTACAGACATCAGCAACACTGTCCCCATTGGGACTCGCAATCTAAATTACCTAGTGTGGGGGGAAACCTCAGAACCCGGAGGAAACCCCCGCAAACACGGGGAGAACATACAAATTCCTTGCGCTAACCACTGAGCCGCCGCAAGATGGCCATGGTAACCACTGAGCCGCCGCAAGATGGCCATGGTAACCACTGAGGCGCCAGAAGCCTGCCGCACTAACCACTGAGCCACTGTGCTGCCGGTATTGCAGCTCCAATGCATTTAAAGGGGTTGTCTTGGTATATTGTGATGGACAACCCCTTTAAGTGGATGGTACTGATCAGATGCGGCCTATAAACCAGGATGGCGCTGTCTGTTTGAAGAATGCCTCAACAATAGGCTGATGACATGGTACCCTGCTGCAGGGAACCGGGCAGCAAGTGGTTAATTTCCCTGCAGTGCCTCCGCAGGAGAAATAAAGCATTACATGGTAACCAGTGGTGTAACTAGAGTTTGATGGGCCCCGTGGTGCAAAGTTTGAACCTGCTCCCCCCCTCCACGTACACCGTCCGACACTCGGGGTACAGAATAATGACACTTGGCTCTTATCCTCAGCACCCAGGTTTCCCATGATCTGAAATCCCTCTATCAGCACCCAGCATTCCTATGTTCTGATATCCATCTTGTCCTCGGCACCCAGCTTTCCCATATCAGAGCATGGAAAAGCTGGGTGCTGAGAGATGTATAGCAGAGTATGGGAAAGCTGGGTGCTGAGGGATGTATAGCAGAGCATGGGAAAGCTGGGTGCTGAGAGATGTATAGAAGAGCATGGGACAGCGGGGTGCTGAGGGATGTATAGCAGAGCATGGGAAAGCTGGGTGCTGAGGGATGTATAGCAGAGCATGGGAAAGCTGGGTGCTGAGAGATGTATAGCAGAGCATGGGAAAGCTGGGTGCTGAGAGATGTATAGCAGAGCATGGGAAAGCTGGGTGCTGAGAGATGTATAGCAGAGCATGGGAAAGCTGGGTGCTGAGGGATGTATAGCAGAGCATGGGAAAGCTGGGTGCTGAGGGATGTATAGCAGAGCATGGGAAAGCTGGGTGCTGAGATATGTACAGCAGAGCATGGGAAAGCTGGGTGCTGAGAGATGTATAGCAGAGCATGGGAAAGCTGGGTGCTGAGGGATGTATAGCAGAGCATGGGAAAGCTGGGTGCTGAGGGATGTATAGCAGAGCATGGGAAAGCTGGGTGCTGAGGGATGTATAGCAGAGCATGGGAAAGCTGGGTGCTGAGATATGTACAGCAGAGCATGGGAAAGCTGGGTGCTGAGAGATGTATAGCAGAGCATGGGAAAGCTGGGTGCTGAGGGATGTATAGCAGAGCATGGGAAAGCTGGGTGCTGAGAGATGTATAGCAGAGCATGGGAAAGCTGGGTGCTGAGAGATGTACAGCAGAGCATGGGAAAGCTGGGTGCTGAGAGATGTACAGCAGAGCATGGGAAAGCTGGGTGCTGAGAGATGTACAGCAGAGCATGGGAAAGCTGGGTGCTGAGGGATGTATAGCAGAGCATGGGAAAGCTGGGTGCTGAGAGATGTACAGCAGAGCATGGAAAAGCTGGGTGCTGAGAGATGTAAAGCAGAGCATGGGAAAGCTGGGTGCTGAGAGATGTACAGCAGAGCATGGGAAAGCTGGGTGCTGAGAGATGTATAGCAGAGCATGGGAAAGCTGGGTGCTGAGAGATGTATAGCAGAGCATGGGAAAGCTGGGTGCTGAGAGATGTGCAGCAGAGCATGGGAAAGCTGGGTGCTGAGAGATGTATAGCAAAGCATGGGAAAGCTGGGTGCTGAGAGATGTATAGCAGAGCATGGGAAAGCTGGGTGCTGAGAGATGTATAGCAGAGCATGGGAAAGCTGGGTGCTGAGAGATGTACAGCAGAGCATGGGAAAGCTGGGTGCTGAGGGAAAGAGCCTTTTTCCCTCAGCACAAAACGTTCCCATCCCGATTGTATCTTTTTCCCCCCTCATATATAGTTCTCCAAATACTATAATGGCCCCCACATAGCCTTCCATATAGTATAAAGGGTCCCACATAACCCTAATTATATTAATTATATTAGAATGCACCCCGATAGGCCTCCATATATTATAATGCACCCCGATAGGCCTCCATGTTTTATAATCCATCCCCATAGTCCATGTGTAAGGTAGCCCCCATAGTCCTCCATATATTATAATGTAGCCCCATAAACCTTCATATTGTATTAGGCAGCCTCATACTACTCTATGTATAATGCACCCCTATATTCCATGATTAAGGTGTCCTTCATGTTGTATAATGTATCCCAATAGAACGCCATGTATAATGCAGCCCCACAGACCTCCATGTATAATGCAGCCCTATAGTCCATGTATAAGGTGTCTTTCATATTGTATAGTGCAGCCAGCCCCCCTAGGCCTCCATGTATAGTGCAGCCAGCCCCCCCTAGGCCTCCATGTATAGTGCAGCCAGCCCCCCCTAGGCCTCCATGTATAGTGCAGCAAGCCCCCCTAGGTCTCCATGTATAGTGCAGCCAGCCCCCCTAGGTCTCCATGTATAGTGCAGCCAGCCCCCCTAGGTCTCCATGTATAGTGCAGCCAGCCCCCCCTAGGCCTCCATGTATAGTGCAGCCTGCCCCCCCTAGGCCTCCATGTATAGTGCAGCCAGCCCCCCCTAGGCCTCCATGTATAGTGCAGCAAGCCCCCCTAGGCCTCCATGTATAGTGCAGCCAGCCCCCCTAGGCCTCCATGTATAGTGCAGCCAGCCCCCCTAGGCCTCCATGTATAGTGCAGCCAGCCCCCCTAGGTCTCCATGTATAGTGCAGCCAGCCCCCCTAGGTCTCCATGTATAGTGCAGCCAGCCCCCCTAGGTCTCCATGTATAGTGCAGCCAGCCCCCCTAGGTCTCCATGTATAGTGCAGCCAGCCCCCCCTAGGCCTCCATGTATAGTGCAGCCAGCCCCCCCTAGGCCTCCATGTATAGTGCAGCAAGCCCCCCTAGGCCTCCATGTATAGTGCAGCCAGCCCCCCTAGGCCTCCATGTATAGTGCAGCCAGCCCCCCTATGCCTCCATGTATAGTGCAGCCAGCCCCCCTAGGCCTCCATGTATAGTGCAGCCAGCCCCCCTAGGCCTCCATGTATAGTGCAGCCAGCCCCCCTATGCCTCCATGTATAGTGCAGCCAGCCCCCCTAGGCCTCCATGTATAGTGCAGCCAGCCCCCCATGTATAATGCAGCCCCCCAGGCCTCTGGCCACCGTGTACTCACCTCTCCATGTATCACTGCTGCTCTGTCCTCACCTCTCTCCTCATTCCCCTGCTGCTCTGTCCTCACCTCTCTCCTCATTTCCCTGCTGCTCTGTCCTCACCTCTCTCCTCATTCCCCTGCTGCTCTGTCCTCACCTCTCCATGTTTCACCGCTGCTCTGTCCTCACCTCTCTCCTCATTCCCCTGCTGCTCTGTCCTCACCTCTCTCCTCATTCCCCTGCTGCTCTGTCCTCACCTCTCTCCTTATTCCCCTGCTGCTCTGTCCTCACCTCTCTCCTCATTCCCCTGCTGCTCTGTCCTCACCTCTCTCCTTATTTCCCTGCTGCTCTGTCCTCACCTCTCTCCTTATTTCCCTGCTGCTCTGTCCTCACCTCTCTCCTCATTCCCCTGCTGCTCTGTCCTCACCTCTCTCCTTATTCCCCTGCTGCTCTGTCCTCACCTCTCTCCTCATTCCCCTGCTGTTCTGTCCTCATCCTTCTGTCCTGCGCTCTGCATGCCTCAGCACAGCAGTTGCACAGGAGTGACATCACCGCGCAGCCACAGGGGGAGAATGATGGAGCATCGAGCAGCACGGGCCGCTTGATGCTTCATCATTGCTGTGTGCAATGACGGGTGAGGGGGCCCCAGTGCGACCGCCGCTGACACCAGACCCTCCTGAGTCACTTGTTATATAGCGGCCACATGGTCTGCGACATAAGAGCGCAGCTCCTCTCCCCCACAAGAGGAGCCGGCTGCTGATCTGCAGAGGGAGCCACTAACCTGCCGGGCCCGGTCACAATGGCGACCTCGGTAGTTACACCCCTGATGGTAACTATATAATTGCTCAGTTCCCTGGAGATTGATGCTCATTTGCTTTTTCCTATAAGTACTGGGACATGGGGGTTATCTGAGCATAGGTCTTTTATGACCTATCAATAGCAAATTGACACCCAGAGCCGCCACTGATCAGGTTCTTTGCTCTGCTGGTGGCTGGATCCGATGCGATATGCTAATGACCCTTGGCTCCTGTTCTGCTGCAAGCGTGAGCCAAGTGTCATGTCACTGTGATCTGATCCGGCGATTGGATCACAGCTGTGGAGGTGAGGGAGGGATTAATCTCCCCCTCTCCTCCATTGCCAGCTGATGCAATTATCACACTGCACTCCGGTGTCATCTGAGTGCAGTGAGATGTTTCACTCGCACCCATAGACTTTTATGGGTGAGAGTGAATACGGATCTGAGTGTCATGCCACTGTGATCTGATCCCGAGATTGAATCACAGCTGTGGAAGAGAGGGAGGGAGTAATAACCCCATCTCCTCTGCTGCCAGCTGATGTGATTTATCGCACTGCACTCCAGTGTCATCCGAGTGCAGTATAATGTTTCACTCCCGCCCATAGACTTGTATGGGTGAGAGTGAATACGGATCCGAGTGTCGTGCTACTGTGATCTGATCCTGTGATCGGATCACAGCTGCGGAGGAGAGGGAGGGATAAATCTCCCCATGTCCTCCATTGCAAGCTGATGCGATTATCACACTGCACTCCGGTGTCATCCAAGTGCAGTGCGATGTTTCACTCCCACCCATAGACTTGTATGGGTGCGAGTGTTTTGTCGGTCCGATTAGTCCTGAGAAAATGTTCTTGGGTACTGCAGCACAGAAATGGACACTTTGAGCAGCTCTTTCAGAATATTTCACACCTGGCCGCCACCACAATATAAACCTGATTGGTGGGGGCGCCGGGTATCTGAACATCACCAAACCCCTTTAAGGGTGTATCCACATAGTATATTGTGCATTTGAAAAATAAGCAAACTTTTTCATTTTTTATTTATTTTTTTTATGCAAATTTGGTTACACCCTTTAAGTATAAAGAATAATAAGCTGACAACACTGATGAATGACATCCCGAGTTGTCGGAACGGAAACACCGGCTCAGTGACCTCAGATGTCCCCTTGCAAACAGGAATATCCAGACTATAATGGTATTTTGCGCATTGTTGGTGAGATTACAGGCTGCGCAGCGCTTGTCTCAGTGACAGCCGGTGGAGGAGACAGCACAGGCCCCGGGAGCTGCCATTGTCCGTGTGACAGGCTCATGGTGCGTCAGATCGTTCAGGGCATTGTACATCACCTCAATGGATCTTTGCTGTAGCATTAGTACATGATCCGTGTCTTCCACACCCAGTGTACACAGCGCCGAGCACACGGTCAGGTTACATCTGCTGAACGCTGGATCTGGAGGCATTAGGCGGAGAGTTATGTGGAGGAAGAATTGGGTCAGCCTCTGGTAATAAAAACCCTATAGAAATAGACACGACTGGGACAGCTGCAGTCTGGCTCATCACTTTTAAAGGGGGTTGTCTTATTTTGGTAAATGGTATATAATTGCAAAGTGCTTGTAAAAACGAGCAACTTTGCAATGTACATCTTATTACAAATCCGCTCCATTATCTAAAACAAGGGGGATTTGTAATTTTATTGTCACGATTCCTCTGTGCAGAGCATCTTGCACACAGGTGATTGTTGTGAATACATTTGAATTAGGTTCCAGTTTGGGGCTCTCTCTTGTGGTCAGTGCTGGTAATGCAGTTGACTTGCTGAATGGGAAACAGCCAGCTGAGGAGGATTGGCAATCAGGACATTCAAATTGGGC
The DNA here is from genome assembly GCF_048569485.1 of Anomaloglossus baeobatrachus. Taxonomy (NCBI): domain Eukaryota; kingdom Metazoa; phylum Chordata; class Amphibia; order Anura; family Aromobatidae; genus Anomaloglossus; species Anomaloglossus baeobatrachus. The sequence continues at coordinate 231,116,980 of NC_134361.1, forward strand.
CTATATAACTGAGTAGTTTCCTCCTGTTCCTTGCCGGTGCTCAATGTATCTCCTGTGTGCTAAGGACATTCTGAAACCAGCCCTTTTCTCTGAGTCTACCAGAACTCCTCTCAGATAAGTTGATCTTTGTACCTCTGCTTATGGTTTTCACTTTCTTGTTATTTTGCCTGTGTGGAGTTCTTGGTGGAGTTGGATCATTCACTGCTGGGAGTATCTGTGTACCTTGCTCCATGTTCTGCTATGTATGGTGTTTTGTCATGTTTGGTACTACATTCAGCCCCTCCTCTATATCAGTGTTTTTCTTGGATCTCTGTAACATCAGAGTACTGATATAGTGGGGGAGAGCCTGTGTCGGCTCAGTATTTTTCCATATCAGGCGTGCTGGTATTTACTACGGTTTTTGCGGCTGCAAACAGTGCTCTTTCCTATCCTTTCCCTATGCAGATAGTTTGGGCCTCATCTTTGCTGAATCTGTTCTCTAGCTACATATTGTGTTTTCCTATATCACCGTAGTCTTTACATGTGGGGGGCTATCTATATCTTTGGGGACTGCTCCAACGCAGATTAGCTTTTCTAATATTTCTCTCTGTAAAAATATTTCGTTTTCCAGCTGTGTCGAGGCGACCAGGTCATCGTAGGCTCGTCCCACTGCTACTTCTAGTTGTGTGTCAGTATTAGGCCTGGAGTCTGTTAAGGTTCCAGCCACTCTGGTTATTTTTTGGGTTTCCGAGTTTTTGTCCTTTTTCTGATCCTCCTCGGTCACTGAATCATAACAGGTGATGCTCTGCTGCGCCTTCCTAAACTTCAGAACCGGCAGTGACATGTTTCCTTTGTGCAGAGCTTTTTGAATTTGGAGATGCTCTGCTGTGTTTCTGATCTTCTTTGTAATTGCTCTGCATCTTTACTGAGCATGCGCTCCCAGAACCTCGCCAGTCGAACTTTCTGGTTCTGTAGTTATGCTATTGACCTGTGTTTCTGCATGTGTTCTGATCTTTGTTTCTTGACCCCAGACTGTTGATTGACCCCCTCTTTACCCACTCCCTGTTCTGGTCGTGACCTCCTGGCTTCTGACCTCAGACCGTTACCTGACCACATTTCTGTCTGTTCCCTGTTCTTGTTGTTTCCTCCTGGCTTCTGACCTCAGACTGTTACCTGACCACGTCTCTGTCTGCTCCCTGAATCTAATATGTACTCTCTTGGAATTCTGACCCTCGGCCTGTTACTTGACTGTGTTTCTACTTACTTCCTGTGTCCTCCTGCCTGACCCCAGCTTGCCTGACTACCCTTTCGTCTATACTCTCCGTATGTAGTGACTAGCATCACATCTATTATTTACAGATTGTTGCTTAGGCTGCCCGGCTACCTCTGCAGTCTCAGTAGTGGCCTGGTTTGCTCTAAAGCTGGCTTCCTGCTCACTGTAGTCACTGACTACTTTCCTGCTCAGTGGTGACTGACCGACTACACCTGCTTGTGACTTCAGGTGCGGCACATCAACAGAGAAGCTCTTGCTCTTCCGGGCTGCTCTGTTGACAGGCCTGACTGCTGATTGACAGCCATACATCCATGGTTGGGCAGCAGGGACCTAGCTGTCAGTCAGCATGACATCGGTGGAAGCATCTGTGCTGGCAGAGGTCGTCATGGAGTGTTAAAGTACAGTCCTGGAGAGTGGCGACATATCATTAGTGCAACCTCACAAGGGCCGGTAAGGGGGCCATTTCCACCTCTAAATTAGGTATAATTGCGCATAATGATGAGCTATTGGGCTGCAAAGGTCTTGCTCAGGGGCCCTCTTGTTTCTGTGTCCGCCATTGGTCCTAGATCACTAACCCATTGGCCCAAATGTGACTGCGATGGCATAAGGCTTTCATAGCAATAGTGTGTGTATAATACAGTTATTTCGTTTTTCTGCCTATATGTCAGTCATATACAAAAGACAGCTGCTGTCTCTTCCGACTCCCCCACACACTGGAATCCTTGCTCTGCCGATCGCGCCTATATCCTTTGAGGGCAGCTGCAAGACTCCTCTGTTAGCGGCTTATCTCCCACCAAAGGGCCAAATCCTTCTCTGCTTGGACATCCTCTGTTGGGCGATTCAGGCGGCCCCCATATACAATTGATGGTTGGTTGAAGCAGGTGGGCTCGGCTTTTATCTAATGTTGTCCCGCTAGATACGGGGAAGTACCAAGCGAAAGGGAAGGGAAACCCTGTGTCTAGGGAAGGGTGAGATGGTGACCCCCTGACCAAACCTACCGCTGGGCCATGCACCGAGCAGGATACCTGACCCTAGCTGACCATGAAACAGGCCGTAGGTAAGAAACGGATGGGATGAGCGCTTAGTCAACCCACTAAGCTCTAAAGAAGACACAAGGATAACAAAAAGGGAGGAAAGTAAACAAATAACTTATCTCCAGATGACTCAGGGAGAGGAACTGCAAGAACATCAAAGTTTCTCCAGATGAATACAAGCCGCCTGCTCGCACTGAAGACTTGTTAAGGGTGTTAGACCTATCACCAGCACCGACAAGAAGGGAATAAGAGAATTTAAGGACAAAAAGGGAAGTGCTAATGAAAAGGGCGAGGAGCTCTGTAGGGTCCTAAAGGGAAAGAGATGAAAACCAAGCAGAGGAGATACATAGCAAATCATATACACCAAGCAGGAATAATAGAAAGTCAGGGAGCAGTTTGTGTAGCCAAGCACTGCGACCTTCTATAGTGTCAGGGCCGGGAGGACTGGTAGGCCCAGGAGGTGGATCCACTGGACCATGCACCCCACTGGAGGGCAGGGTACACGGCAGCCGGAGCACTGGCGTGGCAGGGACAGGTATAACCAGGTCACCAGGGTCAGGGAATTCTTTAGGACAGTAATGTAAACAGTCACAGGTACCAGGGAGCAAAGACAAAAAGTCAGCAGGACACGGCACCAGGGGGCCAGAGCACCTAGCTCATAAGACTAGCTACAAGACACGTTGATCAGGCCCCGCCCACATGGAGAGGCCGGTCTTATATACCCAGCACAGCCTCGGGTGATTTCCTGCTGCAGGTGTGCTGGGCCTATAAGACCAGGAGAGTGGGCGCGGCCCGGTCCTATACAGAACCATGTGGCTAAGACTCAGAGTCAGACTCATAAGACCAGGAACAGGACTCAGGGGAGCACGAGCGGGAGCGGCAGCCATGACCGGTGGACACGTGGGCTGGATCAGTGGGTAAGGAGTGGTGCTGGGACACGGGGAGCGTGACAGTACCCCCCCTCTATGCCCCCCCTCCGTGCACAGTACCCCAGGGGCACCCCGGATCGAGTCACCGGATCAGGACCCAACGCAAAGGCGGGGAAGGACCGCTGACCCCGTACCGCCTTCTTGGCCGCACGACGCTTAGCCGATCTACCAGCAATGGCAACGGGGGCGACGGGAAGCGGGGGGAAGACAGAAGCAGGACTGGGGTCGTGGACGACCGGACCGGGCGTCTCGGACCGGGTACAGGACAGTGTCTCATCCTCAGTAGCCGGTGGCATCAACGTCTCAATTGTCAGGGACGGTGGAACGTCGCTGGAGTGCGTAGTCTCCTCTGGTTCCGGTGGCACCACAGGCACAAGTGACAGGAGTTGTGGTACGGCACTGGACTGCGTCGTCACCTCTTCCTCTTCCTGCGGCATAACAGGTTCAGGTGACAGGGGCCGAGGAACGGGCTGTAGGCAGTGGTCATGACACAAGGGCCCCCAGCGAGTAATAGCGCCAGAGCGCCAACTAATGGCAGGGTCATGGAGTTGAAGTCAGGGCAGACCCAGCAGGAGCTCAGGAGCCATTCTTGGGATGACATTGAAGGCAATGGTCTCAGTATGCAAAGTGCCAACCTGGAGTCTCACGGGTTCAGTGGTATACCGGACAGGTTCGTATAGTGGTTTACCATCCACGGAGGCGAACCAGAGGGGCTTGGCAAGCGGGATCACAGGTACCTGGTATCGGTTCACTGCAGACTGGTGTATGAAATTACCCGCTGCCCCAGAATCAATGTGGACCTCTGCTGTGACCCTGATCTTCTCCGTCGTCACCTGGACAGTCTGCGTAACTGGAACGGAGGGGATTCCGGTGCCAAGGGTAGCGGTTCCCACCATCCCTTGGACCCGGGGTCTACCTGGTTTCTCCGGGCAAGAACGGAGCATATGTGAACCATCTCCGCAATAGAAGCACAGGCCCCGGGCGAGTCGTTCTGCACGGCGTTGCTTGGCTTGGTTCAGTTGGTCAACTTGCATGGGTTCTGGAAACACATCACAGGTAGGCAGGGGCAAGGGAGCGGTAGGCCTCTGCGGGGACAAGGCATGACGGGGTGGTCGCTTCTCCCGGAATACCTCTTTGGTTCGCTCCTGGAAACGGAGGTCAATCCAGGTGGCTAAGGATATCAAAGCGTCCAAAGTTCGTGGAACGTCACGGCCGGCTAGTTCGTCTTTGACGCGGCCAGAGAGACCTTCCCAAAAGGCCGCCGTCAAGGCCTCATTGTTCCAGCCCAGCTCAGAGGCGAGCGTGCGGAACTGGATGGCATATTGGCCGACGGTCAGGGTCCCTTGGCGTAGCCGGAGGAGCGTAGAGGTCACTGCTGTAGTACGTCCGGGTTCATCGAAGGTACTTCGGAAAGCTTGCAGGAATTCCCGGATGTCGGTGGTCATTGGATCCTCATTCTCCCACAGGGGGTTAATCCAGGCTAGAGCTTCGCCTTCCAAGTGTGACATCAGGAACGCCACTTTAGCCTGGTCTGAGGCAAACAAGTGCGGGAGCAACTTGAAATGCAGGGAGCACTGGTTCAAGAAGCCGCGGCAGGTATTGGGATCCCCTGCATAGCGAGGCGGAGCAGTGAGGCGGAGTTGCGAGGCCGTGGAGGAAACTGATTCGGACCTGGAGACTGGTTGCTGCGTGGACTCAGACGAGGCGGCGGTCTGCAGCGTATATAACCGGTGGTCCACGGACGCCAGGAACTTCAGCATCCGGTTCAGGGTTTCACGCTGTTGTGCCAGCTCCTGGCGCAGCTCAGCCAGCTCCGATGTTTGTGCTCCAGCGGGATCCATGGCCTGATCAATCTGTCAGGGCCGGGAGGACTGGTGGGCCCAGGAGGTGGATCCACTGGACCTTGCACCCCACCGGAGGGCAGGGTACACTGCAGCCGGAGCACTGGCGTGGCAGGGACAAGTATAACCAGGTCACCAGAGTCACAGAGTTCTTTAGGACAGTAAAGTATACAGGCACAGGTACCAGGGAGCAAAGACAAGAAGTCCGCAGGACACAGCACCAGGGGCCAGAGCACCTCGCTCATAAGACTATGCTACAAGACACGTTGATCAGGCGCCGTCCACATGGAGAGGCCGGTCTTATATACCCAGCACAGCCTCATGTCATCTCCTGCTGCAGGTGTGCTGGGCCTATAAGACCAGGAGAGTGGGCGCGGCCCGGTCCTATACAGAACCATGTGGCTAAGACTCAGAGTCACTCATAAGACCAGGAGCAGGACACAGGAGAGCACGAGCGGCAGCCATGACCGGTGGACACATGGAGTGGATCAGTGGGTAAGGAGTGGTGCTGGGACACGGGGAGCGTGACATATAGCCGGGCACCACTGGACTGTCTGTCACCTGTGACAAATGTCTATGGAGGCTTTAAGAGGTTGAATTAGACTTCCCCGCAACCTCCACAGACTGTCAGATTGGCAAATTAGACAAGTCCCTAGGTAGACCTGATATATGGTTATGGCACTGAAGTAGAGTTGTGGCTTATGTCATTGCTATGCAGGAAACGTGAATAGAGCTGTGTTGCGGTTCCCCTGCGCAGCGGGTTGGCCATGTAACACCCTGTGAAGGGCTCTTCCATCATGCCTCAGAATGGAACAGAGAACATACATTTTGAGTATTCTTGGACAAGTTTTCTCCCATTTTACTACAGGTACTGCAGAAATGCCTACCCAACCCCCACCTATTCCTAGTGTCCACCATTCTGTCGATCTGATGGTGTTCTTGCATTATTTCTAGTCCCCCACTAGGGGGAGCTGACTGATATGTACTTTATAGCTGTCTGAGAACAGTATACACGTGTATGCAATGAGCTCCCCCTAGTGGTGGCTTTAGAGAGCTGCTTTTTAAAGAAAATAATGGCGTTCCTTTAATCCCATGCACCGGGGAGCCTGTAGCATTTTGCATGTTCTCTTCCTATTTTATTTATACCACTGAATATAAACGTTTGACCTGAGGTTTGCTGGAATAATACATTGTTTAATACAACTCTATAAAGTGCAGGATAAACCAGGCGGTGTAATGTTATCCGGGGGAGCGATGATGTGAAAGAAAACAGATGTCAGGGAGGACTGGATTCTCTTCTACCCACGACACTTGTAAAAATAAAAAACACCCTCCAGCAGTCTCCGGGCTGCGCCATCTTCTCTCTACAGTCTAAATACTGTGCTTTTGTGTTGTGCAACTTTGGGAAGGTCACACAGGAAAGCGATGAGTGGGAGACTGATGAGTGGGTACGGGGGTGGGGGGGCGGCTTATGTTATAGGCACTGTGACCGGAATTAAAGGGCAACTTCAGATATTGTCAGTGTGGCCAGGAATAGTGCCGCACACATCCCGAAGAGGAGAAAAAGAGGACATTTTACAAATAGAGGTGATAAATGCTGCATTTTAAGGTTTTAATTCACTCCCATCATGCCTCAGGACTACATAGACCTCATTGTGGGAGGGGCTGACTTCTGTGCTCACTGCCTCCCTCTAGTGGGTAATATATGAACTGCCAGGAGAAGTGACAACTACTGACACTTCTGATTTCTCCAACAAATCTGTTGCTATCCTAGAAGTCTGCGCGGGAACACTAAAGCAGGCCACGCACATTAGATGGCTACCGGCTGAACAATTGTTTGGCCGACCGCTACGTCTCCGTACTTCCCCCCCATACATGGGGAAAATTGAGCCGACTAGTCCTGTATTCTCTACATCAGACCTCTGGCAGCGGCAGATCTTCGAGCTAAATACAGTGTTCTTCCAAAAATAAGACCTACCCCGAAAATCAGCCCTAGCAGGAGTTTGTGGCATTTTCTGCGTAAGGCTTAAATATAAGCCCTAACCTGAAAATAAGCCCTAGTCGTGGTTCAATAATTAAGTGTCCATGCACCTAAAAAAGGTAAAGAATACAGGATAGTTCATTATAGAAAGCAGACACCCCCAAAAGAGAAAATAAAGAAGACCCCGCAATCACACTCACCAGACACTGAACAGGAGATTCTGCGGTGGAGCGTACACCCACAAACGTCAGAACACACACCTATACACGTCAGAACACACACACACATCAGATCGCATGCACACACACCCACCCACACACATCAGATCACATGCACACACACCCACCCACACACATCAGATCACATGCACACACCCACCCACACACATCAGATCACATGCACACACACCCACCCACACACATCAGATCACATGCACACACACCCACCCACACACATCAGATCACATGCACACACACACACACCCACACACATCAGATCGCATGCACACACACCCACCCACACACATCAGATCACATGCACACACACACACACCCACACACATCAGATCACATGCACACACACACACCCACACACATCAGATCACATGCACACACACCCACCCACACACATCAGATCACATGCACACACACCCACCCACACACATCAGATCACATGCACACACACCCACCCACACACATCAGATCACATGCACACACACACACACCCACACACATCAGATCGCATGCACACACACCCACCCACACACATCAGATCACATGCACACACACACACACCCACACACATCAGATCACATGCACACACACCCACCCACACACATCAGATCACATGCACACACACCCACCCACACACATCAGATCACATGCACACACACACACACCCACACACATCAGATCGCATGCACACACACCCACCCACACACATCAGATCACATGCACACACACACACACCCACACACATCAGATCACATGCACACACACACACCCACACACATCAGATCACATGCACACACACACACACCCACCCACACACATCAGATCACATGCACACACACCCACCCACGCACATCAGATCGCATGCACACACACCCACCCACACACATCAGATCGCATGCACACACACCCACCCACACACATCAGATCGCACACACACACACACACACACACATCAGATCACACACACACACACATCAGATCGCGCACACACACACACACACACACACACCCACACACATCAGATCGCACACACACCCACACACACACACACATCAGATTGCATGCACACACCCACACACACACACCCACACACATCAGCTCGCATGCACACACCCACCCACACACATCAGATCGCATGCACACACACCCACCCACACCAGATCGCATGCACACACACCCACCCACACACATCAGGTCGCACACACACACACACATCAGATCACACACACACACAAACATCAGATCGCACACACACACACACACACCCACACACATCAGATCGCACACACACCCACACACATCAGCTCGCATGCACACACCCACACACATCAGATCGCATGCACACACCCACACACACACATCAGATCGCATGCACACACACACACCCACACACCCACCCACACACATCAGATCGCATGCACACACACACACCCACACACATCAGATCGCATGCACACACACCCACCCACACACATCAGATCGCATGCACACACACCCACCCACACACATCAGGTCGCACACACACACACACACATCAGATCACACACACACACACATCAGATCGCATGCACACACACACCCCCACACACATCAGATCGCACACACACACACACACCAGATCGCGCACACACACACACATGAGATTGCACGCACACACACATCAGATCGCGCACACACACATCAGATCGCGCACACACACATATCAGATTGCACGCACACCACATTTGGTGTTACAGATTGCTTCTGGCCGTCAGGGGAACCTGGGACACAGTGCAGTGGAGTGCGAGGACCTGCGGTAGAATGTATGAAGGACCTGTGATGGAACGCATCAATGTGTTCCACTGCAGGTCCTCGCGCTGAACTACAGTGCACTGCATACCATCTTCCCCTGCTGACTGCAAGCAATCAATCAGTATCACCGGAATTGGCGTGTGTGGGGATCTCATGTGTGTGAGTGTCGACCAGAAGCAGGGAAGGACCACGTGCAGCATACCTGCTGGTAGCGCCGGCCGCAGACTCAGGAGGACCTGGGAGCCACGCAGATACCCAGGGTCTGATAAGTATGATTCTCTTGTGAAGGGGGGGTCTGCTTTTTTGGGGGGGGGGAAGAACTTTTCCCCAACCATGTGTCCCCCGAGAATAAGCCCTACCCCAAAAATAAGTCCTAGTGCATTTTTTGGGGCAAAAAATAATATAAGATAGTGTCTTAGTTTTGGAGAAACACGACAAGAGCATCAGCCATTGCCGGATCCTTCTCTCCCCAGACATAGTCAGGAAGCCCCCATACAAACCAGATAAGTCCCCAGCTTCAGCCCACCTTGCAAGGTGTATTGGGGTCCTGAAGTATTACCAGCAAACTCGTATTTCTGGCAGTCCCGCTGAATGGAGCGGAGGCTGAGAACCTCCACGCCATTGAAGACTGGCCCATTGTCAGGCGTTTCAAAGCCTTCTTCTCGGGGTCTGACTGCTTATCCCTTGCCCTATTGGGCAGCTTTAAGAAAACCACTTTACATATCACGACAGATTGCAGGCATATATAATGTCTTACGTAGTCCCATCTATGTGGTCTCTACACTGCTCCTCCAACTAACTAAACTTCCAGCTATGTCTCCCCTAAACTATGTGTCCCCTAAACTGCTGCCTCCGTCTCCCCTAAACTGCTGCCTCCGTCTCCCCTGAACTATGTCTCCCCTAAACTGCTGCCTCCGTCTCCCCTGAACTATGTCTCCCCTAAACTGCTGCCTCCGTCTCCCCTAAACTGCTGCCTCCGTCTCCCCTAAACTATGTCTCCCCTAAACTGCTGCCTCCGTCTCCCCTAAACTGCTGCCTCCGTCTCCCCTAAACTATGTCTCCCCTAAACTGCTGCCTCCGTCTCCCCTAAACTATGTCTCCCCTAAACTGCTGCCTCCGTCTCCCCTAAACTGCTGCCTCCGTCTCCACTAAACTGCTGCCTCCGTCTCCCCTAAACCGCTGCCTCTGTCTCCACTAAACTTCCAGCTATGTCTCCCCTGAACTATGTGTCCCCTAAACTGCTGCCTCCGTCTCCCCTAAACTGCTGCCTCCGTCTCCCCTAAACTACTGCCTCCGTCTCCCCTGAACTATGTCTCCCCTAAACTACTGCCTCCGTCTCCCCTGAACTATGTCTCCCCTAAACTGCTGCCTCCGTCTCCCCTGAACTATGTGTCCCCTAAACTGCTGCCTCCGTCTCCACTAAACCGCTGCCTCCGTCTCCCCTAAGCTGCTGCCTCCGTCTCCCCTAAACTGCTGCCTCCGTCTCCACTAAACTGCTGCCTCCGTCTCCCCTAAACTGCTGCCTCCGTCTCCCCTAAACTGCTGCCTCCGTCTCCCCTAAACCGCTGCCTCCGTCTCCCCTAAACCGCTGCCTCCGTCTCCACTAAACTGCTGCCTCTGTCTCCCCTAAACTACTGCCTCCGTCTCCACTAAACTGCTGCCTCCGTCTCCCCTAAACTACTGCCTCCGTCTCCCCTAAGCTGCTGCCTCCGTCTCCCCTAAACTACTGCCTTCGTCTCCCCTAAACTACTGCCTCCGTCTCTTCTAAACTGCTGCCTCCGTCTCCCCTAAACTACTGCCTCCGTCTCCCCTAAACTGCTGCCTCCGTCTCCACTAAACTACTGCCTCCGTCTCCCCTAAACTGCTGCCTCCGTCTCCACTAAACTACTGCCTCCGTCTCCCCTAAACTGCTGCCTCCGTCTCCACTAAACTACTGCCTCCATCTCCCCTAAACTGCTGCCTCCGTCTCCCCTAAACTACTGCCTCCGTCTCCCCTAAACTGCTGCCTCCGTCTCCACTAAACTGCTGCCTCCGTCTCCCCTAAACTGCTGCCTCCGTCTCCCCTAAACTGCTGCCTCCGTCTCCCCTAAACTGCTGCCTCCGTCTCCACTAAACTGCTGCCTCCGTCTCCCCTAAACTGCTGCCTCCGTCTCCACTAAACTGCTGCCTCCGTCTCCCCTAAACTGCTGCCTCCGTCTTCCCTAAACTGCTGCCTCCGTCTCCCCTAAACTGCTGCCTCCGTCTCCCCTAAACCGCTGCCTCCGTCTCCACTAAACTGCTGCCTCCGTCTCCCCTAAACTGCTGCCTCCGTCTCCCCTAAACTGCTGCCTCCGTCTTCCCTAAACTGCTGCCTCCGTCTCCCCTAAACTGCTGCCTCCGTCTCCCCTAAACCGCTGCCTCCGTCTCCACTAAACTGCTGCCTCCGTCTCCCCTAAACTGCTGCCTCCGTCTCCCCTAAACTGCTGCCTCCGTCTTCCCTAAACTGCTGCCTCCGTCTCCCCTAAACTGCTGCCTCCGTCTCCCCTAAACCGCTGCCTCCGTCTCCACTAAACTGCTGCCTCCGTCTCCCCTAAACTGCTGCCTCCGTCTCCCCTAAACTGCTGCCTCCGTCTTCCCTAAACTGCTGCCTCCG
>NC_134361.1:231133672-231223760 GCF_048569485.1 Anomaloglossus baeobatrachus
GAGGCTCATGTTTCCATCCATGACACCAGCGTCTGTGGCGACAGAGGCCTACATGCCAGAGGACAGGAGGAGGCCACTGTATGCATAGCAATGCTGGCCCCGAGAGGCTCATGTTTCCATCCATGACACCAGCGTCTGTGGCGACAGAGGCCTACATGCCAGAGGACAGGAGGAGGCCACTGTATGCATAGCAATGCTGGCCCCGAGAGGCTCATGTTTACATCCATGACACCAGCGTCTGTGGCGACAGAGGCCTACATGCCAGAGGACAGGAGGAGGCCACTGTATGCATAGCAATGCTGGCCCCGAGAGGCTCATGTTTCCATCCATGACACCAGCGTCTGTGGCGACAGAGGCCTACATGCCAGAGGACAGGAGGAGGCCACTGTATGCATAGCAATGCTGGCCCCGAGAGGCTCATGTTTCCATCCATGACACCAGCGTCTGTGGCGACAGAGGCCTACATGCCAGAGGACAGGAGGAGGCCACTGTATGCATAGCAATGCTGGCCCCGAGAGGCTCATGTTTACATCCATGACACCAGCGTCTGTGGCGACAGAGGCCTACATGCCAGAGGACAGGAGGAGGCCACTGTATGCATAGCAATGCTGGCCCCGAGAGGCTCATGTTTCCATCCATGACACCAGCGTCTATGGCGACAGAGGCCTACATGCCAGAGGACAGGAGGAGGCCACTGTATGCATAGCAATGCTGGCCCCGAGAGGCTCATGTTTACATCCATGACACCAGCGTCTGTGGCGACAGAGGCCTACATGCCAGAGGACAGGAGGAGGCCACTGTATGCATAGCAATGCTGGCCCCGAGAGGCTCATGTTTCCATCCATGACACCAGCGTCTATGGCGACAGAGGCCTACATGCCAGAGGACAGGAGCAATGCTGGCACGACACGGCCATCTTCTTATGTCTCTGTGCCCAGCTGCTATGGAAGCTAAGCCTCATTACCAGCAGAAACTAGGCCTTGTTATTGTCACCCATGGCAACCAATTGGAACTTGGCTTTCATTTCCCAAACTGCTGTGGAAATATGGACGCTGCGCTGTGATTGGTTGCTAAAGGCAACAAAGCCTTTTTCTAGCACTAAAATGAGGCCCCATAGTCTTCCGAATTGTCTTTTTGCAATTTCCCTCCCTCAAAATATTATCACACGAGTTTATCATTTCTGCCCTCTCTGTGCCTTCAATACCATCTGTACTAATATATATATCTCATAGCTGTGGTACTCGGGTTGCCCAGGATAGTGAGTAAGTGTCTTTCGGTCTCACTCTTTGTCTATCTCTGTCTGTTTCTCTCTCTGTCTGCCTCTATGTCTGTCTATCTCTGTCTGTTTCTCTCTCTGTCTGCCTCTATGTCTGTCTATCTCTGTCTGTTTCTCTCTCTGTCTGCCTCTATGTCTGTCTATCTCTGTCTGTTTCTCTCTCTGTCTGCCTCTATGTCTGTCTATCTCTGTCTGTTTCTCTCTCTGTCTGCCTCTATGTCTGTCTATCTCTGTCTGTTTCTCTCTCTGTCTGCCTCTATGTCTGTCTATCTCTGTCTGTTTCTCTCTCTGTCTGCCTCTATGTCTGTCTATCTCTGTCTGTTTCTCTCTCTGTCTGCCTCTATGTCTGTCTATCTCTGTCTGTTTCTCTCTCTGTCTGCCTCTATGTCTGTTTATCTCTGTCTATTTCTCTCTCTGTCTGCCTCTATGTCTGTCTATCTCTGTCTGTTTCTCTCTCTGTCTGCCTCTATGTCTGTCTATCTCTGTCTGTTTCTCTCTCTGTCTGCCTCTATGTCTGTCTATCTCTGTCTGTTTCTCTCTCTGTCTGCCTCTATGTCTGTCTATCTCTGTCTGTTTCTCTCTCTGTCTGCCTCTATGTCTGTTTATCTCTGTCTATTTCTCTCTCTGTCTGCCTCTATGTCTGTCTATCTCTGTCTGTTTCTCTCTCTGTGTGTGTCTATCGCTGTCTGTGTCTATGTCTCGGTCTCTGTCGGCCTTTCTCTATCTGTCTCTCTCTGTCTGCCTCTATGTCTGTCTATCTCTGTCTGTTTCTCTCTCTGTGTGTGTCTATCGCGGTCTGTGTGTATGTCTCGGTCTCTCTCTGTCGGCCTTTCTCTATCTGTCTGCCTCTATGTCTGTCTATCTCTGTCTGTTTCTCTCTCTGTGTGTGTCTATCTCTGTCTGTGTCTGTATGTCTCGGTCTCTGTCGGCCTTTCTCTATCTGTCTCTCTGTCTGCCTCTATGTCTGTCTATCTCTGTCTGTTTCTCTCTCTGTGTGTGTGTCTATCGCTGTCTGTGTCTGTATGTCTCGGTCTCTGTCGGCCTTTCTCTATCTGTCTCTCTCTCTGTCTGCCTCTATGTCTGTCTATCTCTGTCTGTTTCTCTCTCTGTGTGTGTCTATCGCTGTCTGTGTCTGTCTCGGTCTCTCTCTGTCGGCCTTTCTCTATCTCTGTCTGGCTGTCTCTCTCTCTCGATCTGCCTCTATGTCTGTCTATCTCTGTCTTTGTCTGTCTCTGTCTGCCTGTCTCTCTTACTGTATCGGTCTCTCCCTGTCTATATCACTGTCTCCCTCCCTGAAGAAGCGTGCAACCTGTAGCGAAACGCGCGTTGGTGGTCCTTTGATCCATTTTTGGTGGGGGAGTCTCTGATGGCCTAGGAACACTCCTGGACTGTTTTCCATCTGCACTTGCACCTTAGGTAACTATGGCTTTCTTGAGTTTTGTATGGCCTGGATGCCTCTATAACTCTGTCATATAATGAATTTTTGTGATATTGCACATATACATTGATTATCTTTAGTATTTATTATACCATGGATGCCATTGATTCCTAATATTTGGCTTGAGACCCTCCCCCCATCTCTCCATTGTGAGATTGTTTTTATATCAATTTTTTAGCTATACCTGTGTGTGATTTCTTAAATAAAGTTGTATTGTTTTTGCACAAATTACTCCTTGTCCTCTTGTTTATACCACCTGTGTTTTGAGTAGTGCATACACCGGTCTAGCTATACCAAGGATAGCCAGGTGAAGACTGTCTGTCTGTCTGTCTATGTCTGGCTCTCTCTGTCTGTCTTTCTCTCTGTGTCTGTCTGACTCTGTTTCATTGTGTTCCATTCTGTCTGTCTCTGTTTCTCTCTGTCTCACTCTCTCATTGTGTCTCATTCTGCCTGTCTGTCTTTCACTGTCTGTCTGTCTCTCTGTCACTCTCTCTCTTTGCCTGTCTGTCTCCCTGCCTCTTAGTCTTTGTCTGTCTCTCTTTCCCTGTCTGTCGCTCTCTGTCTCTTTCCCTGTCTGTCAGTATCTGTCTGTCTGTCTCTCTGTCTGTCTGTCTCTGTCTGTCTCTTTCCCTGTCTGTCAGTATCTGTCTGTCTGTTTCTCTGTCTCTCTCTGTCTCTCCACCAAAATCATATTACCTCACACATAAGCTTCTTATACTATAAAGGTTCTTCGTTGCCTATAGCAACCAATCACAGCTCCTATTAATGACCTGTAGCTCTCAGCACCATAGACTTTAATGCAAGCAGGTTTTTTGGTGAATAACTGTAAAGTGCGTGGTTACATTTTTCCCTCAAGAAAATACTCTGACGTTCCCGGAGTCAAAATTTTGTGATTGTAAATGCGACGCTGAAGATTCCTTTAGCGAACACACATACACGCATGCACGAACAAAGACAGACAGACACATACGCACACACACAGACAGACACATACACATACACACACACACAGAGACAGACACACACACACATACACAGACAGACACATACACACATGCACGAACAAAGACAGACAGACACATACGCACACACACAGACAGACACATACACACACACACACACACACATACACAGACAACACATACACGCATGCACGAACAAAGACAGACAGACACATACGCACACACACAGACAGACACATACACATACACACACACACACACACACATACACAGACACACACATACACGCATGCACGAACAAAGACAGACAGACACATACGCACACACACAGAGAGACACATACACATACACACACACACACACATACACAGACAGACACATACACGCATGCACGAACAAAGACAGACAGACACATACGCACACACACAGACAGACACACACACATACACAGACAGACACATACACGCATGCACGAACAAAGACAGACACATACACAGACAGACACATACACACACACACACAGACACATACACACACACACAGAGACACACACACATACATACATACACAGACACACATATACATACACTCTGCTTACATTATGGGTAATAGACAGCCCATGGATAATACACATGTGACATCTGTGCGCTGTCTGTGGTTTTCATGGACCCATAGACAGGTATGGGGGATTTTTGATCCTTGACTCATTTGGATCAAAAATAGCCATGTGGGTTTTTTATTTTTTAATTTTTTTAAAGTAGCATAAACTCTGATTTCCATGCCTTTCATCCGTCGACCTCTCCCAATTGCATCGTGGCCTCCCCCAGAAATAAAGGATCTGAGTGCTTCATTATGTGCAGAAACCTGATCTCCACCATGTCTGGGAAGAATTACTTTTTTGGCAAATGTGAAATGTTATTACGCAAAGTCAACAGTCACAGCATGAAGCAATCCAGAGTGAAATGTTGTTTTTTCACAAGCTTTAATCTATTCTCACATGTCCCTTGTTTAGTCGGTGCGAGGCACAGAACCGGGCACTGAGCAGTGCCATGGATAATGGTGGCATCATGGCTGGCATCTGCTTTATTACATATGAGCAGGGTGAAAACAGGGGTCTAGCTAGAGAATAAGTAACCATGTAAATGACAGCCTGACCGGACTGGCCCCTGATATCCTCCATTGGGGGCTTTGGGCTGTGTGCACATGTTGCATTTTTGCTTGCAGATATCACAAAACTGCATCAAATCCTGATGCCAGCAAAGTCAATGCGAATCCGTAAGTCTCCTGCGCACGTTGCTTATTTTTTTCCTTGCAGATTTGGTGCAGAAAATAATCTGCAGCGTGTCAATTATTGGTCAGGTCTAGCAGCGGTTTTTTTGAGCCATTGACTTTCTTGATGGCCCAAAACCGCATTAAAACCGCGTCAAAACCACATCCGATTTTGAAGCTTTCTTTTGCCATAGAGTGAAGATCTGGAGCAGAAAATGTCTGCATCGAATCCGCAGCGTGTACACATTTTTGTTTTTTTAATCCTTAATTTCCCCGAAGGATCAGTGGCTGCAGATGGTTATAGAATGGTTATAGCGGCTGCTGATCTCTATTACTGCTGAGAATGGAGTCAGTGGTGTATGGTGGGACAATAGTGGGATCAACTGAAGCAGTCGCAACTGTGCCGTGAAGCCTGGAGGGGCCCAAAAATGTGCCTTTTACCCAAATGAGGAGATCTGTGATAGTTGGAGGTCCGCAACTTCCGCCAGCTTCACACTATTCACATGGCCACTTTTGTACTGGGGCTGTATCTGGTATTCTCAGACGTTTCTCTTCCACGAGAGGGTGTATGTCTAGAAAGGGGGGCTCTAATGTGCATATATTCAGCATAAACCAAAGTAGGAGCCACCGGTGGAACAACAAGTCCGTTCATGACTTTCCCCCATCACCTGTGAGTGATAGTTATTGAGGTTTGGAAGGAACCGCAACAACTCAGCCATGAACTGGAGACCCCGTAACGTTACAGAGCGGGGGGCCGAGTGCTGAGGAGCAGAGGACAGTTATGGAGTCAGCTGTACATCATCAAGTACAATGCCGAGCCGTACTTCACCAAGCACAATGCCGAGCCGTACATCACCAAGCACAATGCCGAGCCGTACATCACCAAGCACAATGCTGAGCCGTACATCACCAAGCACAATGCTGAGCCGCACATCACCAAGCACAATGCTGAGCCGTACATCACCAAGCACAATGCCGAGCCGTACATCACCAAGCACAATGCCGAGCCGTACATCACCAAGCACAATGCCGAACCGTACATCACCAAGCACAATGCCAAGCCGTACATCACCAAGCACAATGCCAAGCCGTACATCACCAAGCACAATGCCGAGCCGTACATCACCAAGCACAATGCTGAGCCGTACATCACCAAGCACAATGCCGAGCCATACATCACCAAACACAATGCCGAGCCCTACATCACCAAGCACAATGCCGAGCCGTACATCACCAAGCACAATGCCGAGCCATACATCACCAAGCACAATGTCGAGCCGTACATCACCAAGCACAATGCCGAGCCATACATCACCAAGCACAATGCTGAGCCGTACATCACCAAGCACAATGCCGAGCCGTACATCACCAAGCACAATGCTGAGCCGTACATCACTAAGCACAATGCTGAGCCATACATCACCAAGCACAATGCCGAGCCTTACATCACCAAGAACAATGCCGAGCCGTACATCACCAAGCACAATGCCGAGCCGTACATCACCAAGCACAATGCCGAGCCATACATCACCAAGCACAATGCCGAGCCATACATCACCAAGCACAATGCCGAGCCATACATCACCAAGCACAATGCCGAGCCTTACATCACCAAGAACAATGCCGAGCCGTACATCACCAAGCACAATGCCGAGCCGTACATCACCAAGCACAATGCCGAGCCGTACATCACCAAGCACAATGCCGAGCCGTACATCACCAAGCACAATGCCGAGCCGTACATCACCAAGCACAATGCCGAGCCGTAAATCACCAAGCACAATGCCGAGCCGTACATCACCAAGCACAATGCCGAGCCGTACATCACCAAGCACAATGCCGAGCTGTACATCACCAGGCACAATGCCGAGCCGTACATCACCAAGCACAATGCCGAGCCGTACATCACCAAGCACAATGCCGAGCCGTACATCACCAAGCACAATGCCGAGCCGTACATCACCAAGCACAATGCCGAGCCGTACATCACCAAGCACAATGCCGAGCCATACATCACCAAGCACAATGTCGAGCCGTACATCACCAAACACAATGCCGACCCATACATCACCGAGCACAATGCCGAGCCATACATCACCAAGCACAATGCCGAGCCATACATCACCAAGCACAATGCCGAGCCATACATCACCGAGCACAATGCCGAGCCGTACATCACCAAGCACAATGCCGAGCCATACATCACCAAGCACAATGCCAAGCGTCAAATGGAGCGGTGTAAAGCCGCCACCACTGGCCTCTGGAGGAGACGTGTTCTGTGCAGTGACGGATCACACTGCTCTATCTGCGTCTGATGGAGGGGGTCTAGGTTCCAGGAGAACGTTACCTCCTGACTGCATTGTGCCCGATTGGTCCCAGTGATGAAAAATCTTAATACTTCAGTACAAAACACTGTTCCCAGATAGCTGGAAGCTGCAATTGTCCACAGTGTTGGGAAGGCCGTTTTCTGTTCCCCATGGCTGTGTCCTGTGCACAAGGTTCATGAAGGCATGGTTGGGTAGAGTTTGGTGCAGAAGAACATGACCGACCACACAGAGCCCGGACCTCAACACCTTTGGGATGAACTAGAACATAGACTGATGTTCGATAAATGGACCTGGCGCCATTTCTGCAGGGTCTGACCTCATAAATGCTCTTCTGGATGAAGGTGCAAAACTTCCCATAGGTACCCTCCGGACTGCAGAAGGGCTGACCCCAAATTAATGTCTGATGTACCGTATAATGGGAGCTCAGAAAAGCTCCTGTAGGTGTAATGTTTAGGGGGCACATACTTTTGTGCCTATAGTGTGATTCCGGCTGTTGGTGGATAGGTGGCTAGATATGTTTGACAGTCCAGGTGCCGCACTTTATATGGCTGTGTAGATTCTCGGTTCCTCCGGTGATGTCCCGCAATGTTTGCCGTAGCTTGGCACTTGTTGGCAGCGATGGTGAAATATCTCGGGCTTGGCACTTGGTCCACGCTGACTAAGTGGATTGACATTTTGCATAGAGCGCGTACGATACAATATTCCGCTTGTGTCCAAGCCGTATAAGGATGTATTAATTGTAGGATGGATGGCAGATGTTTGTTACCGGAGTCTCCCGTCTACGAGCCGGCGTCCTCCGCTCCAACCATCGATGTCCCCGCCAAGTCTGACCACACTAATACTTTTTCTTCTGTAATGAAAGCACATTTTTGGCGTAAACAGCCCAAGCCTCTTCACACTTAAATAAAACAGAAGTCGTAGGGAGCGCAGGAATGAGTCACTTTCGTTTGCACAAGACATTGGACATTCATTAGAGTGGTAAATTAGTAATGGGAAATGAACGTTCAGCCTTGACCTAAACGGCTATATATCAATAAGGTATGTAGACTTTTGCAATAGTTTCCGTGCTCTAATGCATCTAAAATTAGAAGCAATTTTTACTTTAATCACCTGGATTCATAAAATTCTGTTGGCTTCCCCCCCCCCCAACAAGCTGGTATCCCACTGCTAAAGCCCCTATTGATCCGCTTTGATATGTGGGCTAACCTGTCAGAAAATGATTAAATAAGACCAGTCATGTGATAAATATGTATTTTTATCTATCTGGTATAAATGGCGCTATTCTCCTGAATCCGGCGATGTTTTTCTTGCGTTCCTGCGCCTCTCCGTTCTTGAGATATGGCCCTCTCTTCCCTGTATAGACAATCTAATAGTCTTACAAATGGGTGTGGTCCTAAAAGCTCCTCAGGGGCGTCTTCATGAGGACCACACCCAGTTGGCTAATGACTAGATTTTTATCTGCAAGGATAAAAGGGTCATATCTCAGGAATGGAGAGGTGCAGGAACACAAGAAAAACATCGCCGGAATCAGGAGAACAGCGGCATTTACATCGGGTAAAAATAATCCATATAGAGATAAGTCCTCTTGTCTTCAATTATGGAAGAAAAGTATTACATGAGGCCTAATAAAAGTCCCTAAGTTGGCTGTGTAATGCAGAGGTCCCCAACCTTTCATACCTTGAGGGCCACATTCAGCTCTGAGAGAGCGTCGTGAGCCACATCGTGCGCTCGTTCCCTTCACAGAAGTGACACCCAGAGCCCCCATTTACCTGAATAATGACAGCCAGAGCTTTTCACAGAAATGACAATGAGGCAGTCTACAGAGATCCAGGGGTTCCTCCCTCACCCCATTCAGATCTGAAAACGTCACCATCTGAAGACCTGCTCTCCACTTATTTGCTAGACGTGGTGTTAAGGCACCAAACTGGCAGACAGCCGTGAGCCATACACCACGGGCTCACAGTCCACATGTGGCTCCCGAGCTACAGGCTGTGGAACCTTGGTGTAAAGCATGGACATGTTGGGACCTCCTCCATGATACACTCCCTCCATGACTACTCTCTGCTAAGGCAGAATTTATTTTTTTCTTTTAAACATTGGCTCTATCGTCTTTACTCCTGTTTAGGCACATTTTTTGTTGGTGTGTGTGTGTGTATATCTATATGTATGTATGTATGTATACCGTGTGTATATATATAATATATATATATATATATATATATATATATATATATTACACATAAACTGCTCAAAAAATGAGAGGAACACTGAATACATATTCTCATTGAATACTTTGTTCTGTACACAGCTGAATGTGCTGACAACAAAATCACACAAAAATCAGCAATTTATATAAACATTTTTGGAGGCCTGGATTTGAAGACACACGCGAAATGAAAGTGGAAACAAGTCAAAATGAGGCTCAGTATTGTGTGTGGCCTCCACGAGCCTGTATGACCTCCCTACAATGCCTGGACATGCTCCTGATGAGGCTCAGTAGTGTGTGTGGCCTCCACGAGCCTGTCTGACCTCCCTACAATGCCTGGACATGCTCCTGATGAGGCTCAGTAGTGTGTGTGGCCTCCACGAGCCTGTATGACCTCCCTACAATGCCTGGACATGCTCCTGGTGAGGCTCAGTATTGTGTGTGGCCTCCACGAGCCTGTATGACCTCCCTACAATGCCTGGACATGCTCCTGGTGAGGCTCAGTATTGTGTGTGGCCTCCACGAGCCTGTATGACCTCCCTACAATGCCTGGACATGCTCCTGGTGAGGCTCAGTATTGTGTGTGGCCTCCACGAGCCTGTATGACCTCCCTACAATGCCTGGACATGCTCCTGGTGAGGCTCAGTATTGTGTGTGGCCTCCACGAGCCTGTATGACCTCCCTACAATGCCTGGACATGCTCCTGATGAGGCTCAGTATTGTGTGTGGCCTCCACGAGCCTGTATGACCTCCCTACAATGCCTGGACATGCTCCTGGTGAGGCTCAGTATTGTGTGTGGCCTCCATGAGCCTGTATGACCTCCCTACAATGCCTGGACATGCTCCTGATGAGGCTCAGTATTGTGTGTGGCCTCCACGAGCCTGTATGACCTCCCTACAATGCCTGGACATGCTCCTGGTGAGGCTCAGTATTGTGTGTGGCCTCCATGAGCCTGTATGACCTCCCTACAATGCCTGGGCATGCTCCTCATGAGGCTCAGTATTGTGTGTGGCCTCCACGTGCCTGTCTAACCTCCCTACAATGCCTGGACATGCTCCTGATGAGGCTCAGTATTGTGTGTGGCCTCCACGAGCCTGTATGACCTCCCTACAATGCCTGGGCATGCTCCTGATGAGGCTCAGTATTGTGTGTGGCCTCCACGTGCCTGTCTAACCTCCCTACAATGCCTGGACATGCTCCTGGTGAGGCTCAGTATTGTGTGTGACCTCCACGTGCCTGTCTAACCTCCCTACAATGCCTTGACATGCTCCTGGTGAGGCTCAGTATTGTGTGTGACCTCCACGTGCCTGTCTAACCTCCCTACAATGCCTGGACATGCTCCTGATGAGGCTCAGTATTGTGTGTGGCCTCCACGAGCCTGTATGACCTCCCTACAATGTCTGGGCATGCTCCTGATGAGGCTCAGTATTGTGTGTGGCCTCCACATGCCTGTATGACCTCCCTACAACGCCTGGGCATGCTCCTGATGAGGCTCAGTATTGTGTATGGCCTCCACGTGCCTGTCTAACCTCCCTACAATGCCTGGACATGCTCCTGATGAGGCTCAGTAGTGTGTGTGGCCTCCGCGTTCCTGTATGACCTCCCTACAATACCTGGGCATGCTCCTGACGAGGCTCAGTATTGTGTGTGGCCTCCACGTGCCTGTCTAACCTCCCTACAATGCCTGGGCATGCTCCTGGTGAGGCTCAGTATTGTGTGTGACCTCCACGTGCCTGTCTGATCTCCCTACAATGCCTTGACATGCTCCTGATGAGGCTCAGTATTGTGTGTGGCCTCCACGTGCCTGTCTTATCTCCTTACAATGCCTGGGCATGCTCCTGGTGAGGCTCAGTATTGTGTGTGACCTCCACGTGCCTGTCTGATCTCCCTACAATGCCTGGGCATGCTTCTGGTGAGGCTCAGTATTGTGTGTGACCTCCACGTGCCTGTCTGATCTCCCTACAATGCCTGGGCATGCTCCTGATGAGATTGCGGATGGTTTCCTGAGGGATCTCCTCCCAGACCTGGACTAAAGCATCCACCAACTCCTGGACAGTCTGTGGTGCAACGTGACGTTGGTGGATGGAGCGAGACATGATGTCCCAGATGTGCTCAATTGGATTCAGGTCTGGGGAATGGGCAGGCCAGTCCATAGCTTCAATGCCTTCATCTTGCAGGTACTGCTGACACTACAGCCACATGAGGTCTGGCATTCTCCTGCATTAGGAGGAACCGAGGGCCACCGCACCAGCATATGGTCTCACAAGGGGTCTGAGGATCTCATCTCGGTATGTAATGGCAGTCAGGCTACCTCTGGTGAGCGCATGGAGGGCTGTGCGGCCCTCCAAAGAAATGCCACCTCACACCATTACTGACCAACTGCCAAACTGGTCATGCTGGAGGATGTTGCAGGCAGCAGATCGCTCTACACGGCGTCTCCAGACTCGGTCACGTCTGTCACGTGTGCTCAGTGTGAACCTGCTTTCACCTGTGAGGAGGACAGGGGCCAGTGGTGAATTTGCCAATCCTGGTGTTCTGTGGAAAATGCCACGCGTCCTGCACGGTGTTGGGCAGTGAGCACAACCCCCATCTGTGGACGTCGGGCCCTCGTGCCGTCCTCATGGAGTCGGTTTCTGACCGTTTGTGCAGACACATGCACATTTGTGGCTGCTGGAGGACATTTTGCAGGGCTCTGGCGCTGCTCCTCCTGTTCCTTCTTGCACAAAGCCGGAGGTAGCGGTCCTGCTGCGGGGTTGTTGCCCTCCTACGGCCCGGCCACTTCTCCTGGGGTACTGGCCCGTCTCCTGGAAGCGCCTCCATCCTCTGGACACTACGCTGACAGACACAGCTCGCATTGATCCTGGATGAGCGGCACGACCGGTGCCACGTGTGTGGGGTGTAGAGTCCGTCTCACGCTACCACGAGAGCAATGACAACATGCAACAGTGACCAAACAGCCAGAAAGCAATTTACGGAGGTGTGGTCTGGGGTCTCCTCCTGCAGAAACACTGCTTTATTGAGGGGGTCTGATAATTGCCAATAATTTGCATCTGATGTCATTTACACAACAGCAGGGGACATTGGTTGTCAATCAGTGACGCTTCCTCAGTGGACACTTCACAGAAGGATGATTATCCTGGCGCTATATTCAGTTGGTTCATGTCCCTGTCATTGTTTGAGCAGTGTGTATACATTTGTATATGTATGTATATTATATAAGTAACATTCTTTTCTCTCTAGTTATAAACCCTTCATGTTCTGGGATCTGGAATCTAATTGGGACAAGATATTAGGCCCCCCCCCCCCCGCCCGAGGTGTCCAGGGTGTTTTGCAGTGTGATCCCACAATCTGCACATTCCTGGCCCGGATCCTGCTGTAGAAACAGCCGGCATTGGTGGTGTTTGTCTTGTATGTTAAGTAGACTATAAAAGTCAGCGTCCATTAACTAGCTGGAGACTTGCTCCGGGGCGCGGTGTAGAGGGGGCCGCACCCGGCTGACCCAACTGAGCCTTCACAAAGCACAAGCTTCACTTTCCCATATTACAATCGCATGGATTGCAATTTCCTAATCTATAGAATGCTGTATTGGGAAGGATGCCATAGGGAGAAGGATTGGATTTACTTCTCTATTTATTCCATTCCTAGTCCATTCCCATCTTCACCCCCGAGCCTATACTTTAGGGTTCCCCAAGGACGTATCTACAGTATAAGGGGTGCAGAGGCAGCAGTCACCATGAGTAATGCTTGGCCGCTCCATGAAAAGTGAAGTATGTCATGGTGGCCATGATGGTCTGCTTTCTTTTGGGGGCTTCTGCTTTCTTTTGGGGATGTCTGTCTTGTGCGGGCGTCTGCTTTCTTTTGGGGCCGGGTCTGCTTTCTTGTGCAGGCGTCTGCTTTCTTTTGGGGGCTTCTGCTTTCTTTTGGGGATGTCTGTCTTGTGCGGGCGTCTGCTTTCTTTTGGGGCCGGGTCTGCTTTCTTGTGCAGGCGTCTGCTTTCTTTTGGGGGCTTCTGCTTTCTTTTGGGGATGTCTGTCTTGTGCGAGCTTCTGCTTTCTTTAGGGCATGCGTCTGCTTTCTTTTATGGTGGGTCTGCTTTCTTTTATGGTGGGTCTGCTTTCTTTTGGGGAAGGGTCTGCTTTCTTTTGAGGATGTTTGTCTTGTGCGGGCGTCTGCTTTATTTGGGGAAGGGTCTGCTTTCTTTTGAGGATGTCTGTCTTGTGCGGGCATCTGCTTTCTTTTGGGGAAGGGTCTGCTTTCTTTTGAGGATGTTTGTCTTGTGCGGGCGTCTGCTTTATTTGGGGAAGGGTCTGCTTTCTTTTGAGGATGTCTGTCTTGTGCGGGCGTCTGCTTTCTTTTGGGGAAGGTTCTGCTTTCTTTTTGGGGCTTCTGCTTTCTTTTGAGGATGTCTGTCTTGTGCGAGCTTCTGCTTTCTTTAGGGCATGGGTCTGCTTTCATTTATGGTGGGTCTGCTTTCTTTTGGGGAAGAGTCTGCTTTCTTTTGACGATGTCTGTCTTGTGCGGGCGTCTGCTTTCTTTTGGGGGTCTGCTTTCTTTTGAGGATGTCTGTCTTGTTCGGGTGTCTGCTTTCATTAGGGCATGGGTCTCCTTTCTTTAGGGCATGGGTCTGTTTTCTTTAGGGCATGGGTCTACTTTTCTTTTTGGGGGCGTCTGCTTTCTTTTGGGGATGGGGCGTGTGCTTTCTTTAACTTTCTTAGCTGCTTGAACACTTCTTTATGGAGATGCAACTAGGGCTTATTTTTGGACTAGGGCTTATATTTTAAACATGCCTCCAAAAATCCTACAAGGGCTTACTGTTGGGGCAGGTCTTCTTTACGCAGTGTGGTGGGGTGTTTTTTTTGTCTTCTCTTCTTCACTCATTGCTTTCTATGGGTAACCCCCCCTAACCCCCCCCCCCTTCTGCTGCAGGTGAACCGAAAACTTGCAACCAGCTGATCCCTATGGGTGACATCCATCGATGATTAATCTTAAAATCCTAGACACCCCCTCTTTAAGAAATTGTTTTAATGAGCGCAGTTTTGCCATAGTTGGGGCTGCTCTGTGGTTCATATTACGTATCATGCTGGGGCTGTATAAAATGTGAAGAGGTCTTTAAAAAAAATCTCAAATCCCGCAAACCACAGAGGAAGAGGGGCCTTTGTTGTATGTCTGGCTCTTTGCACGATTTCCTGTTCTCCTAATTCCCTGGGTTGAGCCAGTCCGGGAATCCAATTTTCCATATCATTTATATTCTGCAGCTTTAAATGCCAGTAGATGCTGCGGAGGATTAGCCGCCTGGCAGGGGGCAAAATGGGATCAATGCAGCCAGACGCAGCGCAGAGGGTCGGCTCAGACTGGACATCGCACGTTCTCTCATAGTTGGTGTACAAAATAAACGTAAAGTCTTTACATCAGGTACAAAAACCCAAATTAGGCCCTAACTACAGTAGAGCTCAGAGTATAAAGACTGATGGCACGTCCTGACACGCAAGTGTGAACAGGTGCATACTGAACAGGAGATGTATTATAACAGAGCACTCTGAAATTCTATATGTTAATAATGAACATAAAACTATAAAAACTATAAACATGCATTACTATTAAGAAAATACATAGAAAAATTGGGATAATTACCATATAAAAGTGGCCAGTTTTATGTGAGCCCAACAGCCAATGTTAAGGCGTATCTCTTAGTTAAGTCCCCAGCTACGCTAATGCTTCTCTTTGGGCTAAAAAAAAAAAACAATTTATGGTCTGGTACAAGCCTATTAATAAAGAATTAAAATCTCCTAAGGCTGATGAGACGTTGCCTTCTGATTGAGCACTCCTTCTCATCAGCCTTAGGCGATTTTAATTCCTTATTTGCAGGTTCCTATCTGGCCATTAATTTGATTTTTTTAACCTAAAGAGAGGCATTAGCGTAGATGGGGACCCAACATTAAGAGATTTGCCTTGACGTTGGCTGTTGGGTTCACATAAAACTGGTTATTTTTATATGCTGTAAGCCCAACAGCCAATGGTAAGGCGTATCTCTTAAATCTCTTAGTTGGGTCCCTGTTTACGCTAATGCCTCTCTTTAGGTTCAAAAACCCCCACTAATTTATGGGTGGCTTGGAACCTGCTAATAAAGAATTAAAATCGCATCACCTAAGGCTGATGAGAAGGAGCGCTCAATCAGAAGACAACTTCTCATCAGCCTTAGGTGGTTTTAATTCTTTATTCGCAGGTTCCTATCCATCTATAAAAAAGTTGTTGTTTTTTTAACCCAAAGAGAGGCATTAGCGTAGGTGGGGACCCAGCTAAGAGATATGCCTTAATGTTGGCTGTTGGGCTCACATAAAATTGGCCATTTTTATATGCTGTAAGCCCAACAGCCAAAGGTAAGAAGTATCTCTTAGTTGGGTCCCCATCTACGCTAATGCCTCTCTTTGGGTAGAAAAAAACCCTCCAATTTATGGGCAGATAGGAACCTGCTAATCAAGAATTAAAATCGCATCACCTAAGGCTGATGAGAAGGAGTGCTCAATCAGAAGACAACATCTCATCAGCCTTAGGCAATTTTAATTCTTTATTAGTAGGTTCCTACCTGCCCATAAATTGGTGGTGGGGGGTTTAACCCAAAGAGAGGGATTAGCGTAGATGGGGACCTAGCTAAGAGTTATGCCTTAATATTGGCTGTTGGGCTCACATAAAATTGGCCATTTTTGTATTGAGTCCAATAGCCAACGTTAAGGCGTATCTCTTAGTTGGGTCCCCATCTACGTTAATGCCTCTCTTTGGGTTAAAAAAACCCTCCAATTTATGGGCGGATAGGAACCTATTAATAAAGAATTTAAAATTGGGCACTGCTCCTCATCAGGATTAGGCAATCAGAAGGCAATGTCTCATCAGCCTTAGGCGATTTTAATTCTTTATTTGCAGGTTCCTATCCACCCATAAATTGGTGGGTTTTTTACTCAAAATGAAGCATTAGCATAGATGGGGACCCAACATTAAGAGATACGACTTACCGTTCATTGGCTGTTGGGCTCACAGCATATGAAAATGGCCAGTTTTATGTGAACACAATGTTAAGGCAAATCTCTTAATGTTGGGTCACCATCTACACTAATGCCTCTTTGGGTTAAGAAATTTATGGTCAGATAAGATAGGAATCTGCTAAGAATTAAAATTGCCTAAGGCTGATGAGATGTTTCCTTTTGACTGAGCACTCCTTCTCATCAGCCTTAGGCGATTTTAATTCTTTATTAGCAGGTTCCTATCCACCCATAAATTGGAGGGGTTTTTTTTAACTCAAAAAGGCATTAGCGTAGATGGAGACTCAAAATTAAGAGATACACCTTGACGTTGGCTGTTGGGCTCACATAAAACTGGCCATTTTTCATTTTATCTCAATTTTTCTATGTACTTTCTTAGCAGTAATGCATATTTATATTCCTGTATTCATTGTTATCATATATTGCATTTCAGAGTGCAACGGTCTCTTCATCGTTACAGTAGAGATCCGCCTCCCGGACTACACAGGTGTGACTATGATTAGGGGAGCCTATGACTGTATTATTTAGTTATGTAGCCCGGGTAGAATTCAGATTAGTCTCGGGTTTATTCCATGTAGAGTTTGCAGAGGTTGTGGCCTCCGCTCTTCCCTGGACCTTGGGTTACTGTATAAATTAAGACTTTTTCTGTGCCCTTTTGGATTTCTCAAGGAAGACTTTCCCTACACAAGAATGTCACCAGACGTTGCGTCCAGTTACGTCCAGGAAGCCCCGACTGAGCCGGACAGCAATCCCAGTTTAATCTTTGCTTTTTCCATAGTAATCGTAATATTTAGGGCAGTTTTACGATGTTTAGCTAATGACTTGGCAGGAAGATGTGAGGTCGTCTTTTGAGGAAAGCACAAAGTTTCTTCAGTTTTGGTATTAATGTTAGATGGAAAACTGCAAGTGCGAGGTAAGACATGGTACATTGTATACGGCGTCTTATATAACACAGTATATAGCGTTTGTAGTATGGACTTTGATTTTTGGATGCTTGTTTGATCACTTGCATTCAATCAGCTCACGGAGCGCCTACTTTTCCCCACCGCGTCCTCGCCACCTCCGCGGCTCTGCTTGCCTGCAGCAGTGTGAGGTCGCAGAGTGATGACCTTATCATGCTGCTGCACGCTTGGTTACAGGAAGACGTGTCGGCACTCTGCTCTGCTCCACTCACCTTGCTTCCGCCACAGCACTTCACATGCAAAATAGCAATGTGGCGGAAGTGTGGGATCCAGTGAAGAGGGGGACCCGGCCCAGCACTTCGTAAAGCTAAGTCATTACCCCGAGCCCTCCTCTTCCCTGGGCCCCATACACCAGTCATATCTGCGGACCCCCGGTTGTGACCCCTGTGACGGCGATTATTCAGCCCCTGTTCAAAGAGTTAAAATATGTCTACAAGACCCTCCTCCAACACATTGTGCACCTTCTTCAGACTTACAATAACATCTCCTCGCTCTTTGTTGGTTTTGGCATTTCCTAAGGGTTCCTGTTCATTGTTTCTACACCTCACTCTCTTCACCCCCTGCAGAGCGGGTCCATGTATTGGCCGAGGGTTCGGTCCATCTCTAGGTTTCATTGTGTCCGTCTGAAAAATGCTTTTTGGCATTTGTGGAATGTTTCGGCTTCATTGCGGTCAGGATCGTTACAATGTTCCGGACTTTCGTCTGCTAAATTCCAGGATTCTTTTGAGCCTTACGGGTCTGTGCTCCATGCGGGCTGACCAGTAACCAACTGGTGAAATGTGTTCCTATATTGCAGTATATACACCAGTCTGTGCCTTGTACACTGGTCAGATGGGCGGGTTACACAAAGCAGTTGACTACGGGGCAGGAGACGCCCAGTCCTGTAATGATAATCTCCTATTGATAAAACACGGACACTTATTGTGACTGCAAGACACAGGCTAGTAACAATACATCACTGGAGTCAGGGTCTCAGCTCTTACATCATGTTGCTCTCTCATAATAGATCTTCTTTGACGCAGGTGAAGGGGGGGCTGATGGCTAAGTAGGATGAGCCATCCGGCCATCCCCCATCACACAGACCACAGGTCATGTGCCACAATGCAGGACTCTCTAGTGTCGAATTCAAGGCAAAAGTATGGGCCAACAGAACCTAGCACTGGACCTCACGCTAGGCACGGGGAAGTACTAAGTGCATGGCGAAAGGGAAGAGAAGGGAAACCTCGCGTCTAGGGAAAGGGAAGATCGTGACCCCCGTACAAATCTACAGCTGGTCCCTGGGGTCCCTCACCACCCTAGATAGGTTCCGCACCTATGCGCCGAGCAGGATACCTGACCCTGGGTATCCCTAGTGCTGGTTCCTGGGGTCCCTCACCACCCTAGATAGGTTCTGTACCTATGCGCCGAGCAGGATACCGGACCCTAGGTATCCCTAGTGCTGGTTCCTGGGGTCCCTCACCACCCTAGATAGGTTCTGCACCTATGCGCCGAGCAGGATACCTGACCCTGGGTATCCCTACTGCTGGTCCCTGGGGTCCCTCACCACCCTAGATAGGTTCTGTACCTATGCGCCGAGCAGGATACCGGACCCTAGGTATCCCTAGT
Source organism: Anomaloglossus baeobatrachus (assembly GCF_048569485.1). NCBI lineage: Eukaryota > Metazoa > Chordata > Amphibia > Anura > Aromobatidae > Anomaloglossus > Anomaloglossus baeobatrachus. The sequence continues at coordinate 231,152,753 of NC_134361.1, forward strand.
GCTGGTTCCTGGGGTCCCTCACCACCCTAGATAGGTTCCACACCTATGCACCGAGCAGGATACCTGACCCTGGTTATCCCTAGTGCTGGTCCCTGGGGTCCCTCACCACCCTAGATAGGTTCCGCATCTATGTGCCAAGCACCATACCTGACCCTAGATATCCCTAGTGCTGGTCCCTGGGGTCCCTCACCACCCTAGATAGGTTCTGTACCTATGCACCGAGCAGGATACCTGACCCTGGTTATCCCTAGTGCTGGTCCCTGGAGTCCCTCCCCACCCTAGATAGGTTCTGTACCTATGCACCGAGCAGGATACCTGACCCTAGATATCCCTAGTGCTGGTCCCTGGGGTCCCTCACCGCCCTAGATAGGTTCTGTACCTATGCGCCGAGCAGGATACCTGACCCTAGGTATCCCTAGTGCTGGTTCCTGGGGTCCTCACCACCCTAGATAGGTTCTGTACCTATGCGCCGAGCAGGATACCTGACCCTAGATATCCCTAGTGCTGGTCCCTGGGGTCCTCACCGCCCTAGATAGGTTCTGTACCTATGCGCCGAGCAGGATACCTGACCCTAGGTATCCCTAGTGCTGGTTCCTGGGGTCCTCACCACCCTAGATAGGTTCTGTACCTATGCGCCGAGCAGGATACCTGACCCTGGTTATCCCTAGTGCTGGTCCCTGGGGTCCCTCACCACCCTAGATAGGTTCTCCACCTATGCGCCAAGCAGGATACCTGACCTTAGTTATCCCTACTGCTGGGCCCTAAATAGGGAACGGGTGGGATGAGCTCTTCATCAACCCCACTAAACACTATAGAAGACACAAGGAGGACACACCGGGGGAAAAACATGAACTACTTATCCACAGATGACACAGGTAGGAGTTTAGCAGAGTTTTCAGCAACGATACCACAGATGAGTACAAGCCACCTGCTTGCAACCAAGGCTTGAAGGAAGGGGTATATAAGCACCAAGAGAATACTGATGATCAGCAGCTGGGTGGAAGTCAAGCTCCTGCTGGGACCAAATGGGAGAGAGATGTGAATCCAGCAGGAAAGCCTATACCAATGAATACTGACAGCAGGAACAATGGGAAGTCAGGGAGCGTTTTGTGCAGCCAAACGCTGTGACCTTCTATGGCCAGAAACCACAGGACTGATGGTCACCCATCACACTGAGATCTTAAAATCTGGGCATATTTCTTAATACAAGTTATATACAGTATACATAAGGTCACCTAAAACCAGTGTGAAAACTGGTGGAAAGCGGCCGAGACGCAGGAAAGCCGGGAATAATAATCCTGGGTATTCCACACAATATTGATTTCTGAATCTTCCTGAGGTAAAACATTATTATATTGTTGTGTAAATGATTATGACCTTGTTTTCTTTGCATTATTTGAGGTGAAAGCGCTGTGCATTCTGTGCATTCTGTGCATCCTGTGTATTCTGTGCATTCTGTGCATTCTGTGCAGCCTGTGCATCCTGTGCATCCTGTGCATCCTGTGCATCCTGTGTATTCTGTGCATTCCGTGCATCCTGTGCCTCCTGTGCATTCTGTGCATCCTGTGTATTCTGTGCATTCCGTGCATTCTGTGCATCCTGTGTATTCTGTGCATTCCGTGCATCCTGTGCATTCTGTGCGTCCTGTGCGTCCTGTGCATCCTGTGCATTCCGTGCATCCTGTGCATCCTGTGCATGCCGTGAATCCTGTGCATCCTGTGCATCATGTGCATTCCATGCATTCTGTGCATCCTGTGCCTCCTGTGCATTCTGTGCATCCTGTGCATTCCGTGCATCCTGTGCATTCCATGCATTCTGTGCATCCTGTGCCTCCTGTGCATTCTGTGCATCCTGTGCATTCCGTGCAGCCTGTGCATTCCATGCATTCTGTGCATCCTGTGCCTCCTGTGCATTCCGTGCATCCTGTGTATTCTGTGCATTCCGTGCATTCTGTGCATTCTGTGCATCCTGTGTATTATGTGCATTCTGTGCCTCCTGTGCATCCTGTGCATTCTGTGTATCCTGTGCATCCTGTGTATTATGTGCATTCCGTGTATTCCGTGCATCCTGTGCATCCTGTGCATCCTGAGCAGTCTGTGCAGTCTGTGCATTCTGTGCATCCTGTGCATTCTGTGCATCCTGTGCATTCTATGCATTCTGCGCATTATGTGCATCCTGTGCATTCTGTGCATTCTGTGCCTCCTGTGCGTACTGTGCGTCCTGTGCATCCTGTGTGTCCTGTGCATTCTGTGCCTCCTGTGCGTCCTGTGCATTCTGTGTGTCCTGTGCATCCTGTGCATTCTGTGCGTCCTGTGCATTCTGTGCATCCTGTGCGTTCTGTGCCTCCTGTGCATTCTGTGCCTCCTGTGCATTCTGTGCCTCCTGTGCATTCTGTGCGTCCTGTGCGTCCTGTGCGTTCTGTGCATTCTGTGCGTCCTGTGCATTCTGTGCATCCTGTGCATTCTGTGCGTCCTGTGCATTCTGTGCATCCTGTGCGTCCTGTGCATCCTGTGCGCCCTGTGCATTCTGTGCATCCTGTGCCTCCTGTGCCTCCTGTGCATTCTGTGCGTCCTGTGCATTCTGTGCATTCTGTGCGTCCTGTGCATCCTGTGCGTTCTGTGCCTCCTGTGCATTCTGTGCATCCTGTGCATTCTGTGCATTCTGTGCGTCCTGTGCGTCCTGTGCATTCTGTGCATCCTGTGCGTCCTGTGCGTCCTGTGCGTCCTGTGCATTCTGTGCATCCTGTGCGTCCTGTGCATCCTGTGCGCCCTGTGCATTCTGTGCATTCTGTGCATCCTGTGCCTCCTGTGCATCCTGTGCATTCTGTGCGTCCTGTGCATTCTGTACATCCTGTGCCTCCTGTGCATCCTGTGTATTCTGTGCATTCTGTGCAGCCTGTGCATTCTGTGCCTCCTGTGCATTCCGTGCATCCTGTGCATTCTGTGCCTCCTGTGCATCCTGTGCATTCCGTGCATTCTGTGCATTCTGTGCATCCTGTGCGTCCTGTGTATTCTGTGCATTCTGTGCCTCCTGTGCCTCCTGTGCATCCTGTGCATCCTGTGCAATCTGTGCATTCTGTGCATCCTGTGCATTCTGTGTATCCTGTGCGTCCTGTGCATTCTGTGCATCCTGTGCATCCTGTGCATCCTGTGTATCCTGTGCGTCCTGTGTATTCTGTGCATCCTGTGCATTCTGTGCATCCTGTGCATCCTGTGTATTCTGTGCCTCCTGTGCATTCTGTGCATCCTGTGTATTCTGTGCATTCTGTGCCTCCTGTGCATTCTGTGCATCCTGTGTATTCTGTGCATTCTGTGCATCCTGTGTATTCTGTGCATTCTGTGCATCCTGTGCATCCTGTGCATCCTGTGTATTCTGTGCATTCTGTGCATCCTGTGCATCCTGTGCATCCTGTGTATTCTGTGCATTCTGTGCATCCTGTGTATTCTGTGCATTCTGTGCCTCCTGTGCATTCTGTGCATCCTGTGTATTCTGTGCATTCTGTGCATCCTGTGCATCCTGTGCATCCTGTGCATTCTGTGCCTCCTGTGCATTCTGTGCATCCTGTGCATTCTGTGCATTCTGTGTATCCTGTGCATTCTGTGCATTCTGTGCATCCTGTGCATTCTGTGCATCCTGTGCATCCTGTGTATCCTGTGCGTCCTGTGTATTCTGTGCATCCTGTGCATCCTGTGCATCCTGTGTATCCTGTGCGTCCTGTGCATCCTGTGCATCCTGTGCATCCTGTGTATCCTGTGCATTCTGTGCCTCCTGTGCATTCTGTGCATCCTGTGTATTCTGTGCATCCTGTGCATCCTGTGTATCCTGTGCATTCTGTGCCTCCTGTGCATTCTGTGCATCCTGTGCATTCTGTGCCTCCTGTGTATTCTGTGCATCCTGTGCATTCTGTGCAGTCTGTGTATTCTGTGCATCCTGTGCATCCTGTGTATTCTGTGTATTCTGTGCATTCTGTGCATTCTGTGCATCCTGTGCATCCTGTGCCTCCTGTGTATTCTGTGCATCCTGTGCATCCTGTGCATTCTGTGCAGTCTGTGTATTCTGTGCATCCTGTGCATCCTGTGCCTCCTGTGTATTCTGTGCATCCTGTGCATCCTGTGCATTCTGTGCAGTCTGTGTATTCTGTGCATCCTGTGCATCCTGTGCCTCCTGTGTATTCTGTGCATCCTGTGCATCCTGTGCATTCTGTGCAGTCTGTGTATTCTGTGCATCCTGTGCATTCTGTGCAGTCTGTGTATTCTGTGCATCCTGTGCATTGTTCTGTTATTTTCACCATTTCTCATTGTCAGAAAATAAATACACAATTTATTGCTGGAAATTCAGAGACCTCGTCAGTAGATTATAGAATAAAGAACAATTTACATTTTACTAAAATATATAAAGAGAAAAGTCAGAAAAAGTGAAAATGTGGAAGTGTTCTCTTTATTTTTGCTAGAGCTGTGTATACATATGCAGTATATATATATATAATTCTATTACATATTTAAAAAAACAAAACAACTCTGATTTCTCAAAGCTCCATTTAAAGACAGAAGTGGTAATAAACCGCGTCTGTCTTCTGCTTGGATTCCCTGCTCCTGTTACAATGCTGTGCACTTAAAGCCCAGGACCATGCGCTGTAAGCTTATAGCATTTCTTCATTATTGGTTTGTTGCTATAAAGTTTGCACATTTTCCATTTTTCGAGAGGAGGTGCTGTTGATAATAGGCTTTAGAGCTGGTGTAAAGTGTCGCGGGCGGTGGGTGTGCTGCTCGACCGCGCTTGCGGCTCGGGTTCGGCTGCTGCTGCTCGGTGGCTCGAGCGGTGGGCCGGATCCGGGGACTCGAGCGGCGCTCCTCGCCCATGAGTGAAAGGGGAATAGTTTTTGGGGTTTGGGAAATCAGTCCGTGACGCCACCCACGGTTGTGGTGAGGTTGGGACACCACCGCTGCTCTGGACGGGGATCCCGGGAGCGATGACAGGGAGCAGCCGAGATGTTTCTCTCCCCTCCGTGGGTAGGGGGGTTTTGGTGGTCCCAGGGCCCGGTGATGGTGACTGAAAGGTGGATGGCGGGGTTTGGTGAGGTGCAGGGTCGCGGGGGCAGCGCGGTGCCAGACGGCACTTTGGTACTCACTCAGCCAGTAACGTACGCGGAGTCTCTGGTAAAACAAACGGCTGGATGGGCGGGTGCCGCAGGCGGCTGCGGTGGCCACTCCCGGAAGTGTGGCGGAGACTGTCTCTCCCTGCACCTGTGATGTGTTTTCGGCCCCGATGGCTTCCCACCGGTAGCCCGCTCCCCAGCGGTGAGTTTGCCAGAGGAGCCCCTTTTGCCCGCAGGCTCTGGCCCTGGGAACTCTAGCTGTGGCGGTGACTGTATTTCCCTTCACGGTTGAGCGGTTGCCTTCAGTCGGGTCTTTGCTGCTGGGAAACCCCGGAGGTTCCCGTCGATGACAGATTTGACCGGTTTAACGGCGACTCCAAGCCTGGTCGGGCTCCGAAGGCCCTGCCAAATGGTGCTGGCTTCTCTTCACTCCCCGGTTCGGTACCGGCGGGCCACCGCCCGTCCCCGGTCCTTACGGTTATGCGTCAATCGGCCTCTCCTGCAGACGGTCACCACCGTCTGCAACCTTGTTCTTGGGTGCCTGGGCCACGTACCCGGACACGGTCAGTCTGCTCCACTACCACTTCACTCTTCTCCTTCCACTTTCCCTAACTCCACTCAACTCGACTACCCTCCTTTCCCGCCTCCAGGACTGTGAACTCCTCGGTGGGTGGGGCCAACCGCCTGGCTCCACCCCACCTGGTGTGGACATCAGCCCCTGGAGGGCGGCAACAAGGATTTGCGTGTGTGACTGATGTGCCTAACCAGGGTGTGGGGTGTGTTCTTGCAGTACCTGTGACGTCCTGGCTTGTCCAGGGCGCCACATTCCCCCTTGGTTAAACGCAGACCGTCCGCAGGCTGCCTGTCCATCATCGGTTTTATTTTGTAACTGTAGAAAAAGGGGAAAAACATATAAAACATTTAAACATAAGCATTACTTTATAAATCTTCCCTTACGGGAGGTACTTTCTTAAACGTTGCTAACGGTAGTCAACTTTATTAACGGTAACGGCTTCCGCTCTTTCCCCCACCCAACCTGGCCCTGATGCTGCCCCTAAGAAGTGGGCAGAACCCCTTGCCCCAGTCCATCACCAGGCTGCCCGAGCGGGTACGGTCCCTTTCAGGGGAGCCACGTCCATGGGGGACCCCTGACCCCCGGAGGATGGCCACCGGTCCAGGTGGTGACCGGGCCCCAGCCTACTCTGCTGCGGGCCCTTCCTCCAATCTGCCTCTCCGGAAGCGGTCACGAAATAAAACAAATATATTTACATGCCACAAGTTTGTGGTTGCCCTGCAAGTTATCGGGCGTGTCCGTAAGCAGTTTTTTACGCAAACGGTGCAGAAAGTCCCTACGGGGACTAGTTGCCGGCAACGGCCGGTTCAATCAAGGCTGCAAATCTGGTGAACTTCAGTCAATTCATGCATTCATTCATTTAACGGTACTCGTGGTCACAACGGGGACAACTTTGCACAGCGGAGGGACCGCTGACTTACTGCAGGTCCACCACAGCGGTCGGAGGAGGAGGCTGGGCCGGTGCTTGGGCCTCTTGACTGCCACTCAGTTTGGCGTCCAGGGCAAACCAGCCCCTCTCTCTGCAATGTCGCGTGTACTGGACCAGATCCCCTGGGAGCAGGTTACGGCCCGGGTGGTCCTCCGGTAAGTGGGCATTAACGTCCCGGCGGGCCACAAAAACTTCGGCCTCCAGGCCCGGCTCGAAGATAAATCCATATCCCTGACGGACATCAAATCTCCTCACTTGCCCCTCGTGGATCGGGTCCCGTACTCGGAAGGTGGCTCTGCGGAGGCTCTCCTTTTCAGTGATGGTGCGGGCTATCAGCTCAGCCCTCAGCCTTTCCCTCTCCGCAATTTCTCGGCCCAGCGGGGTTGGTTCCCTGTCCCAGTAAGGGGCTACTGCTTGCCCCTGTGTGCGGGTCAGGCCCCGCGAGACTTCCACCACGCTGCCCACCACTGGCGCCCTCTGTGGAAGATCCCGCGGTGTCATGGCCTGGGGTGCTGCCTCACAGCAACGACCCGGCGCAGCCTCAGCCGAGGCATGGGGGATGGGTACAGGGTTCCTCTCCCGCTTGCCCTCCGCCTCTTCCTGCACGGGACGGGCTGCCGGAGTCTGTACGGGACCAGGCATGGTCACTGCATGTGCCTCCAGTACATCTCCGCTGACGGGTCGGTCTTCGGCAGCTTCCAGGGAAGCGGTTCAGGACGGTTACGGGCTTCAGCTGCAGGTCGGTCCGCTTGGACGGACGGGCAGGGTACCGCTACCGGTTGGGCAGGTAGCGGGCCTAGTGGCGGGGTGGTAGCAACTAATACGGGTAGCGGGGGAGGCAGCAGGGTGAGCGGGCGCAGGCCGGGCCCCTCAGCCACAACGGCCGATCCCTTCGGACTACAGGGGCGTGGGTCGCTTACCCGCCTCTCCATCTCTTCCTCCACTTTGCGTCTCCGCATAGCCGCCACCACGTCCGCCATGTCGGCCTCCCCCTCCTCCAGGAGCTGCACACGGACCTGCAGACGGCTGCTTAGCTGGACGGTCCGGACTTCCACCCACGCCGCGGTACCAGGCGCGGGCGCGGGGACGACGGTGTTGCCGGACGGATTATACATCTTTGCAGCGGCCTCTTCCAGGAACCAAAGATGGCCGCAGAGTCCTGGCGTCCCTGCTTTTATAGCCGCGGTCTACATGCGGCCAGACGCCATCCGTCCCCCCTTGGTTTCTTTTCGGCACCTCCTCTTCAGGGGCAGAGCTTCAGCTTTCGCGCCTCCACTGCTCGGGAAGACGCTCGAGCGGGGAACTTTTCGCGCCCAAGATGGCGGCTTCTGAAAATTTTCAGCCGCACACCTCCGGTGGGACACAAGGCGCACTTCTACCAGGCGGTAGAACGGTAATATCCTGTTCGTGACGCCAAGTAGTCGCGGGCGTGGGGTGCGCTGCTCGACCGCGCTCGCGGCTCGGGTCTGGCTGCTGCTGCTGCTCGGTGGCTCGAGCGGTGGGCCGGATCCGGGGACTCGAGCGGCGCTCCTCGCCCGTGAGTGAAAGGGGAATAGTTTTTGGGGTTTGGGAAGTCAGTCCGTGACGCCACCCACGGTTGTGGTGAGGTTGGAACACCACCGCTGCTCTGGACGGGGATCCCGGGAGCGATGACAGGGAGCAGCCGAGATGTTTCTCTCCCCTCTGTGGGTAGGGGGGTTTTGGTGGTCCCAGGGCCCGGTGATGGTGACTGAAAGGTGGATGGCGGGGTTTGGTGAGGTGCAGGGTCACGGGGGCAGCGCGGTGCCAGACGGCACTTTGGCACTCACTCAGCCAGTAACGTACGCGAAGTCTCTGGTAAAACAAACAGCTGGATGGACGGGTACCGCAGGCAGCTGCGGTGGCCACTCCCGGTAGGTTGGCGGTGACTGTCTCTCCCTGCCCCTGTGATGTGTTTTCGGCCCCGATGGCTAGCCACCGGTAGCCCGCTCCCCAGCGGTGTGTTTGTCAGAGGAGCCCCTTTTGCCCGCAGGCTCTGGCCCTGGGAACTCTAGCTGTGGCGGTAGCTGTATTTCCCTTCACGGTTGAGCGGTTGCCTTCAGTCGGGTCTTTGCTGCTGGGAAACCCCAGAGGTTCCCGTTGCTGACGGATTTGACTGGTTTAACGGTGACTCCAAGCCTGGTCGGGGTCCGTAGGCCCTGCCGAATGGTGCTGGCTTCTCTTCGCTCCCCGGTTCGGTACCGGCGGGCCACCGCCCGTCCCCGGTCCTTACGGTTATGCGTCAATCGGCCTCTCCTGCAGACGGTCACCACTGTCTGCCAACCTTGTTCTTGGGTGCCCGGGCCACGTACCCGGACATGGTCAGTCTGCTCCACTACCACTTCACTCCTCTCCTTCCACTTTCCCTAACTCCACTGAACTCGACTACCCTCCTTTCCCGCCTCCAGGACTGTGAACTCCTTGGTGGGTGGGGCCAACCGCCTGGCTCCACCCCACCTGGTGTGGACATCAGCCCCTGGAGGGAGGCAACAAGGATTTGTGTCTGACTGATGTGCCTAACCGGGGTGTGTTGTTGCAGTACCTGTGACGTCCTGGCTTGTCCAGGGCGCCACATAAAGTATTTCAGCTGCCTATGAACAAGTGTTTTTGGGGGCCGGGGTTGCTCATCGGTGGTTTGTTTGCATGGGGGCCAAAGCCCTGGAAGAAGTGTGTGTGTTTTTTTGATATTGGCGATCTATTAGTGTTGGGGGGGGGGGGAATAATTCAACGAAGAAGTAAAACTGTTCCTCAGTGCAGTTTGTTGTATTTGTGGAGACTGTGAGGCATGCGGAAACGCCTGACAGCCGAGCCGAAGCCATGTATACACACACACAGCCGAGCCAAAGCCATGTATACACAGTATTACACACACACAGCTGAGATTTGTGTATACATGGCTTTGGCTTGTGCTAATGAAGGGAACTCCTCGCAATGTTTATGCGGCCCCTGTGTATATAACATCACTTGTCCTTCTGATTCTGCCTTGGAGAAAGTGTAGACGGGTCCATCCCCTAGAAATCTGCTCTTAATTACGGGGCGGGAGGAGACGGGCGACTTTAGAGACTGGACTTTCATTCTGTCCCAAAAAAAAAAAAAAGGTATTTTTCCCTTCCCTGGATCATATTCCAAGCTCAAGGCTACAGGAGAAATTGGAGAGCGGCTGCAGAATGAAGGGGCCCAGCTCAGTCTCCGGCAGCCGCGCAGTCTCCGGCAGCAGCTCAGTCTCCAGCAGCCGCTCAGTCTCCGGCAGCCGCTCAGTCTCCGGCAGCCGCTCAGTCTCCGGCAGCAGCTCAGTCTCCGGCAGCAGCTCAGTCTCCGGCAGCAGCTCAGTCTCCAGCAGCCGCTCAGTCTCCGGCAGCCGCTGCAGTCTCCGGCAGCCGCTCAGTCTCCGGCAGCCGCTCGGCCTCCGGCAGCCGCTCAGTCTCCGGCAGCCGCTCGGTCTCCGGCAGCCGCTGCAATCTGCGGCAGCCGCTGCAGTCTCCGGCAGCCGCTCGGCCTCCGGCAGCCGCTCGGTCTCCGGCAGCCGCTGCAATCTGCGGCAGCCGCTGCAGTCTCCGGCAGCCGCTCGGCCTCCGGCAGCAGCTCGGTCTCCAGCAGCCGCTTGGTCTCCGGCAGCAGCTTGGTCTCCGGCAGCAGCTTGGTCTCCGGCAGCAGCTCGTCCCCGGCAGCAGCTCGGTCTCCGGCAGCCTCTCGGTCTCCGGCAGCCTCTCGGTCTCCGGCAGCCGCTGCAGTCTCCGGCAGCCGCTGCAGTCTCCGGCAGCCGCTGCAGTCTCCGGCAGTCGCTGCAGTCTCCGGCAGCCCCTCGGTCTCCGGCAGCCGCTGCAGTCTCCGGCAGCCGCTGCAGTCTCCGGCAGCCGCTCAGTCTCCGGCAGCCGCTGCAGTCTCCGGCAGCCGCTGCAGTCTCCGGCAGTCGCTGCAGTCTCCGGCAGTCGCTGCAGTCTCCGACAGCTCCTCGGTCTCCGGCAGCCGCTGCAGTCTCCGGCAGCCGCTGCAGTCTCCGGCAGTCGCTGCAGTCTCCGGCAGCCCCTCGGTCTCCGGCAGTCGCTCAGCCTCCGGCAGCCGCTCAGCCTCCGGCAGTCGCTGCAGTCTCCGGCAGCAGCTCAGTCTCCGGCAGTCGCTCAGTCTCCGGCAGTCGCTCAGTCTCCGGCAGTCGCTCAGTCTCCGGCAGCAGCTCAGTCTCCGGCAGCCGCTCAGTCTCCGGCAGTCGCTCAGTCTCCGGCAGTCGCTCAGCCTCCGGCAGTCGCTCAGTCTCCGGCAGTCGCTCAGCCTCCGGCAGTCGCTCAGTCTCCGGCAGTCGCTGCAGTCTCCGGCAGCAGCTCAGTCTCCGGCAGTCGCTCAGTCTCCGGCAGTCGCTGCAGTCTCCGGCAGCAGCTCCGTCTCCGGCAGCAGCTCAGTCTCCGGCAGCAGCTCAGCCTCCGGCAGCAGCTCAGTCTCCGGCAGTCGCTCAGTCTCTGGCAGCCGCGCAGTCTCCGGCAGCAGCTCAGTCTCCGGCAGCAGCTCAGTCTCCGGCAGCAGCTCAGTCTCCGGCAGTCGCTGCAGTCTCCGGCAGTCGCTCAGTCTCCGGCAGTCGCTCAGTCTCCGGCAGTCGCTCAGTCTCCGGCAGCAGCTCAGTCTCCGGCAGTCGCTCAGTCTCCGGCAGTCGCTCAGTCTCCGGCAGCAGCTCAGTCTCCGGCAGCAGCTCAGTCTCCGGCAGCCACTCAGTCTCCGGCAGTCGCTCAGTCTCCGGCAGTCGCTCAGTCTCCGGCAGTCGCTCAGTCTCCGGCAGTCGCTCAGTCTCCGTCAGCAGCTCAGTCTCCGGCAGTCGCTCAGTCTCCGGCAGTCGCTCAGTCTCCGGCAGCAGCTCAGTCTCCGGCAGTCGCTCAGATGCTGCCTCTTGTTGACATTTTGAAGTCATCTTTTTGGGAATTGCTACCTCTAGGGGCCCCAGGACTGGAAATGCATAATAGGAGTCTGCAGGAACAAATCCTCTGTGCTGCCCGGAGACAGGCCGCCGCTGTAGAGACTCACTATACATTGTTGTATGAGGCATTTACAAAAGGGGGCAATTTCCCAGGAGGGTCACCGTCAATCTCCAAGACACCATGGTCCCTGGCATTATTATTTGAGCACTATATGGCGCTTTGAGTGGTAGTGTTAGGTTCCACTATATAGGGTGCACTATATGGCCTTTTGTCACACAATGACTTCAGGCTTTCGCCAGGTACATGGGAAACCCGGGCCGAGCACCACAATATATGGGGTAGACAGTACAATGGTGGGCCCTGGCGCTAGGCAAAGGGGAGCAGGGTCACCTCCTGAACTCACCTGAGGCTGTTCCCTGTACTCCCTAATGTCCCTGTAATGACTGTCACTAGGTGGCGCTAGACACTACTTGCATGCAGTAAATGGAGAGGTAGTCAGATCATAAACCAGGAGGGCACGACTGTACACGGGGGGGCAGACAGAGACGAGGTCAGGATACAAGCCGAAGGTCAGGGCTCCAGGAGAGTACATACAAAATACAGGGAGCAGGCGGGGATGTAGTCTGGAGGAAGTCTGAGGTCAGACACCAGGAAGTCACAACAGAAAGGGGGGAGAACAGGCAGAGACGGGTAAACAACAGTGCAGTGTCGAGACGCCAAGATCTGAACACTGAGTACCACGGGAGCCAACAGCACAACTGTAACTGGGAAGTACAACTGGCAGTGTCCTGAGCTAACATGCCCATAATTAAGCAGAGCAATCACCGGGAACAATAAGTATCTGTGAGAGCACCTCCCAGGGCCAGCGTGGAACCCAGTGCTGTGAAACAACCAGCAGAGCATTCATCCAGCAAAACGCTCTGCACCATAAGCAACACATACCCACATATATATACATACAGGAGAGCATAGCAAAACAATACAGAATGGTCTGCATCTAGGAATTGTGAAAGTCCCTATACAGGTTCTTTCACACTGTCGCTAATCATGTGCCTATCCCTGTCCTCAGCCCTAAATAGTGCGCAGGGCAGCAGGAACGCTAGTCCTGCTCTAGATTAAAGACACAGAGAGGATTGGACAGACAGGGGTAAAATAAAAAGCAATCATACAAGGCACTCCAGACAACAAGAGGTAATAATGAGGAATGGACCAGAGGGGAACAACTCACAAGGACTAAGAAAGAGAAAAACAAAACAACTTTCCCACAGAAATGTTCTCTGAATGGCTTCCTGGTCCTCAGCTCAAGTAAAGCAGAAACTATCACCAGCAGTTTACCTGGGCTAGGAGGGACATCTTTATAGCAAAGGTAATTAGCAATAAAGACCAGCTGGCAATGCATTTTATTCAGAGTTCAGGAGACCAGAGGATCTACTTAACCCTAGCAGTGCAGGATAAAGGAGAATCTGCACAGCCAGCAGTAATAAACTGAGCAAATGTGTAGTCACAGTATACAATTAAGTCTATCGATGTTAATGGACACTAAACCTGGCAGAGTTGCGTTACAATTCACTAAATCGACAGTTTAGATCTGGTAAGATAGATATTCTTGGTACTGTATGTCAAGGCGGGAAGCAACAGCCCGGCTCACTGGGACACTGTAGAGGAGAAAACACTTGGTTTCCTGGTCTTCAGTTGTCGACGTTCGATCTTCGGTGCTTGACCACATAGTCTAGTGAGTTCAGGTCTTCTTTGGACTCGGTACACTTCTAGATGCTTCCACTACAGGTGACACGGACCTGCTCTGCTGCGTAGCTGTCTGTTCCCCTGGCAATTGTCTCGCCAACTCTGCCTCCTGCCGGCTCAGCCTTTTCTATTTTGTAACTGTGCCACAGTTGTCACTTGACCCGGCGTCCCCCTCTAACTCTTCCGTTCGAAGAAATGCACTCTTTACTGTTCAGTTCCTGGCAGTTCTGCTTAACCAGCAGATGGCGATGTTGGTCTATGAATGCCGTGGAGCAATGAACATGGGCATCTTCTGTTGACCACTCCCTGCAGTTGCATATGTCACGCTAGGTACGGGAAAGTATCAAGCAAAAGGGAAGGGAAACTCTGTTTCAAGGGAAGGGGGAGATGATGACCCCTAACCAAACCTACTGCTGGTCCCTGGAGTCCTTCACCACCCTAGATAGGTTCCGCACCTATGCTCCGAGCCAAATACCTGACCCTAGGTATGCCTAGTACTGGGCCTGGGGGTCCCTCATCACCCTAGATAGGTTCTGCACCTATGCGCCGAGCCAGATACCTGACCCTAGGTAGCCCTAGTGCTGGTCCTTAAATGGGGAACGGGTGGGATGACCTCTTTGTCAACCCCACTAAACGCTAAAGACAACAAGGAGGACACACGGGGAACATGCATGAACTACTTATCTACAGATGACACGGGTAGAAGTTCAGCAACAATACCACAAAGGAGTACAAGCCACCTGCTTGCAACCAGTTTTTAAATGAACTGAATAATATCACCAGCACCAGTCCAGGGAAAAAGGGAGCAGTTAAGCACCAAGAGAATACTAATGATCAGCAGCTGGACTGAAGGAGGGCTCCACTGGGTCTTAAATGAGGAGATGCAAATTTAGCAGAAAGCTGCTTAGGAACAATAGAAAGTCAGGAAGCATTTTGCGCTGCCAAACGCTGTGACCTTCTATTGCCAGAAACCATATGACTGTCTCTCACCTGTGATGTATATATACGGCTGGAATAAGTGGATTGAAATGAACCAAAAACAAGACTGAAGTGCTTTTGGGGGCTTTTTAAAGTAATTACCCCCCCCCCAAAAAAACAAACAAAAACAACAAACAACCCCTCCCCCCCCCCCCCCCCCCGCTATGTGCACATATTCTAAGTAGCAGGTATCACTTGGTATACAAAGAAACTGGTCCTGGAGTGAGGACTCTCATTGCAAGACCAGGGCTTGTTATCAAGCTAAGACTTGAGTTGCTTAATGTCATTGTGATCACAGAAGTGAGCTTCTCTTTTTGTTCCCCCTCCTCCCCCTCTGCCTCTTCTTTCCCCCCATATTAGTAAAATTGATGTTAATAATATAATAAAAAATAATCTTTCTTTCTATAGCGCCAACATAGTCCGCAGCGCAGGTGCTACACTAATGGTAAAAATGAAGAAGTGGACAAAAAGTGTGACTAGAAAAAACGAGTCGCCTGAAGGAGGCTTAAGTCTGTGTGATACAGAAAGAGTTCTGCTTGCTGACAGTTTCCATCAATTGTTACAGTACAGAGTGCGTTAAATGGAGGGGGTCTGGTCTGTGCTTCACGTTTGTATAGGGGGCATCTAACCGCTGCAGCTAATCACTGGCCCGGGAGTGTTACTGCTACTATGGGTGATTGGCCGCAGTGGTTCCTGCCTCGGAAAGGAATTATGGGACTGGCTTGGTACACTGTGTTTAATTGGTACAGATATTTGATTGGCTGCAGAAGTCAAATTTATTATAAGGAAAGGAGGCGGCTGCAGCTAATCATTGGCCAGAGAAAAATAAAATAAATCTTTATTTTTATATATAGCGCTAACATATTCCACAGCGCTTTACATACATCAGGAAGTGTCACTGCTGCTATAGGTGATTGGCTGCAGTGGTTCCTGCCTGGGAAAGGAATGACAGGACTGGCTTGGTACACTCTGTTCAATTGGTACAGATAATAGCTTGGCTGCAGAAGTCAAATTTCTTCAAGGGGAGAGGGGTCTGCTGCAGCTAATCACCGGCCAGAGAAGTGTCACTGCCACTATGGGTGATTGGCTGCAGTGGTTCCTGCCTGGGAAAGGAATGACAGGACTGGCTTGGTACACTGTGTTCAGTAGATTCTTGATTTTTCTCCCATCCCTTTGGTTTAATTCTGTCTCTTCTCTTCCCTAGAGCTCATCGCAACGACATGGAGAACATCTTCCCGTTCCTTTTCCTCGGCGCCATCTACTCCTTATTGGACCCGACTCCCGGCATCGCCAGGCTCCATTTCGTAGTCTTCTTCTTCGGCCGCTTGCTCCATACAGCAGCCTATGTGTTGTCCTTTAAACCTCCGACGCGTTCCGTAGCCTACTGCGTGGCGCAACTTCCAAGCTTTTCCATTGCGTTCCAAATCCTCTTTTCTGTCGCCTCCTACTGGTAGACCGGAGTATAGCGTGTTCATACACTAAGCCGTGGCCGGGAGTCAGCTCAATGTTGCCCGTGAAGTGTAGACCCCGACCCCCTAAGTGCCCCGATTTGTGAATTTCTATTTTTGTAAATTATCTTTGTAGGATGTAACCAAATATCAGTATTCTGACTACACAACAGTGTGCGATGTAGCTCTTGTGAAGGGGTTGAAGGGGTTAACAGAATAAGCAGTATATGGCTTCTTAAAGGGGGTGGTCTGCAGATATAGCACCCCTCTTGTTTTATAGGCTGTGTGATACCACAGCTCAGCTCAATGGGAGCTGTAATACCAAGCACCACCTATAGGCAAGGGGGGCGCTGTTTCTAGGTTTGTTTGTGTGTGTATAAATATATACATACATCGTATATATAAGAAAAGGGTCAGACGACCAGTGAGGGCTGTCAAGAACAGGATTTGTGGTTGCACTGGACCAGGGAGGTTCAGTTTAGGACCGGAGTGACGGGGACACTACTATAGGGACCTACAGATGAGGCAAGAAGGAACCTACAGGACTCCATAGATGAGGCAAGGAGGAACCTACAGGACTCCATAGATGAGGCAAGGAGGAACCTACAGGACTCCATAGATTATGCAAGGAGGAACCTACAGGACTCCATAGATGAGGCAAGGAGGAACCTACAGGACTCCATAGACTAACACACATTGTTTTCTCTTATGACGACAACAAATCCTTATCCGTATAGTTCCCGATCATCCATCAGCCAGAGCGACCATGGATGGGTCTGAAGCCGTAATACATTGCTCTGTCCTATTTCTTTATATGTTTATGTTGTAGAATTTGTTGATTTTTACTTTTATTGATTATTACTATTGTTGATTATTACTATTGTTGATTATTACTATTGTTGATTATTACTATTGTTGATTTTTACTTTTATTGATTATTACTATTGTTGATTATTACTATTGTTGATTATTACTATTGTTGATTTTTACTTTTATTGATTATTACTATTGTTGATTATTACTATTGTTGATTATTACAAGCTAAATAAATCTTTCTCTACTTCTGTCATTCTTACACTGCCCTCTAGTGGCTCATTGGGGAAAAGCACTTTACCGCTATACTTTGCCTGAACCTCACATTGCAGCATTGCACAAATCACACCAATCATTTCTAGCACTGACTCCACTAACAAGTGTAAGGGGCCATAGTAATCTATTACTTACGTGCTAATGAATCAACTGAGGGAGATGGTCAGTGGCGTAACTAGGGTGCGATGGGCCACGTTGCAAACTGTTGACCGGGGGAGGGACCTCCCTTCCCCCACTACACGTTGAGCAGTCTAAATCATATAAAGACATACAAGTCGCACCTCCTCCACTTTCATTATGTAGTTATGTTCCCCATCCTGCTATATATGGCCCCCAACCTGGTATATGTGTCACCCATCCTGGTATATGTGTCACCCATCCTGGTCTCATCCAGTATATGTGGTCCTCATCCTGTTACATATGTCCCTCATCCTGGTATATATGTCCCCCATCCTGGTATATATGTCCCTCATCCTGTTACATATGTCCCTCATCCTGGTATATATGTCCCTCATCCTGGTATATATGTCCCCCATCCTGTTACATATGTCCCTCATCCTGGTATATATGTCCCTCATCCTGGTATATATGTCCCCCATCCTGGTATATATGTCCCCCATCCTGTTACATATGTCCCTCATCCTGGTATATATGTCCCTCATCCTGGTATATATGTCCCTCATCCTGGTATATATGTCCCCCATCCTGTTACATATGTCCCTCATCCTGGTATATATGTCCCTCATCCTGGTATATATGTCCCCCATCCTGGTATATATGTCCCCCATCCTGTTACATATGTCCCTCATCCTGGTATATATGTCCCTCACCCTGGTATATATGTCCCCCATCCTGTTACATATGTCCCTCATCCTGGTATATATGTCCCTCATCCTGGTATTTATGTCCCCCATCCTGGTATATATGGTCCTCATTCTGGGCCCATCCTAGTATATATGGTCCTCATCCTGGTGTATATGTACCCCATCCTGGTATATATGGCCCTCATTATGGACCTATCCTAGTATATATGGTCCAAATCCTGGTTTATATGGCCCCATCCTGGTATATATGGTCCTCATCCTGGGCCCATCCTAGTATATATGGTCCTCATCCTGGTTTATATGGCCCCATCCTGGTAGATATGGTACTCATTCTGGGCCCATCCTGGTATGTCCCCCATCCTGGTATATATGGTCCTCATCCTGGGCCCATCCTAGTATATATGGTCCTCATCCTGGTATATATATGACCCTCATCCTGGTATATATGGTCCTCATCCTGGGCCCATCCTAGTATATATGGTCCTCATCCTGGTATATATATGACCCTCATCCTGGTATATATGGTTCTCATCCTGGGCCTCTCCTAGTATATATGGCCCTCATCCTGGTGTATATGTACCCCATCCTGGTATATATGGTCCTCATTCTGGGCCTATGCTAGTATATATGGTCCGCATCCTGGTTTATAAGGCCCCCATCCTGGCATATATGGTACTCATCCTGGGCCCATCCTAGTATATATGGTCCTCATCCTGGTATATATATGACCCTCATGCTGGTATATATGGTTCTCATCCTGGGCCTCTCCTAGTATATATGGCCCTCATCCTGGTGTATATGTACCCAATCCTGGTATATATGGCCCTCATTATGGACCTATCCTAGTATATATGGTCCTCATCCTGGCTTATATGGCCCCATCCTGGTATATATGGTCCTCATCCTGGGCCCATCCTAGTATATATGGTCCTCATCCTGGTTTATATCGCCCCATCCTGGTAGATATGGTACTCATTCTGGGCCCATCCTGGTATGTCCCCCATCCTGGTATATATGGTCCTCATCCTGGGCCCATCCTAGTATATATGGTCCTCATCCTGGTATATATATGACCCTCATCCTGGTATATATGGTCCTCATCCTGGGCCCATCCTAGTATATATGGTCCTCATCCTGGTATATATATGACCCTCATCCTGGTATATATATGACCCTCATCCTGGTATATATGGTTCTCATCCTGGGCCTCTCCTAGTATATATGGCCCTCATCCTGGTGTATATGTACCCCATCCTGGTATATATGGTCCTCATTCTGGGCCTATGCTAGTATATATGGTCCGCATCCTGGTTTATAAGGCCCCCATCCTGGCATATATGGTACTCATCCTGGGCCCACCCTAGTATATATGGTCCTCATCCTGGTATATATATGACCCTCATGCTGGTATATATGGTTCTCATCCTGGGCCTCTCCTAGTATATATGGCCCTCATCCTGGTGTATATGTACCCCATCCTGGTATATATGGTCCTCATTCTGGGCCTATGCTAGTATATATGGTCCGCATCCTGGTTTATAAGGCCCCCATCCTGGCATATATGGTACTCATCCTGGGCCCACCCTAGTATATATGGTCCTCATCCTGGTATATATATGACCCTCATGCTGGTATATATGGTTCTCATCCTGGGCCTCTCCTAGTATATATGGCCCTCATCCTGGTGTATATGTACCCCATCCTGGTATATATGGTCCGCATCCTGGTTTATAAGGCCCCCATCCTGGCATATATGGTACTCATCCTGGGTCCATCCTAGTATATATGGTCCTCATCCTGGTATATATATGACCCTCATCCTGGTATATATGGTTCTCATTCTGGTATATATGGTACTCATCCTGGGCCCATCCTAGTATATTTGGTCCTCATCCTGGTAGGACTTAGAATAAGGACCTCTTGTCCAAAACGCAAGCTTACATAAAAGCTTAACATCCAATATTACTGAGGGCCCTGGGCCCAAGAGCTTATAATATATAAGGATATATGATTATCTTGTACAATGGTCGGGTTAGCTTTTATTTTAAATTGGGTAGCACATATCAAACTGTATGAGTCGAAGAAGTATATAATGGAGAATAGGGTTTAAGAAGTGCAGGGGTAAATGAAAGGATGAGGTTCTTAGAAGTCTATGGACAGGAATTAATGTATGAAATGTAATCGTCCTGATTGAAGAGATGCAGCGTTTAAAATTGTGGATGCTGGGAAAATACCTGATTTGTTTTGGGACGGTGCATTCTAGAGAACTGGTGCAGCATGAGAAAAGTCTTGGAGGGGTGGGGGGAATGTGGGGGCCAGAGACCAGTTGGGTCTCTGTACCGTAATACACGCTGCTGGCCAATCAGAGGACGGCAGCTATCAGCATGCCAGGCATTGGCATCGCATAGCAGTAACATCTGTCACCCATAGCGGGCACGCTGATGTCAGATGCTGGCCTCTTCACCGGCTACAGAAGAGGACATTGCGTGTTGTGGGAATGGGGAGGGTCAGAAAAATGAACTGGGGACATATATACCAGGAAGGGGTTAAGAATGTGGGATATTATAACAAGATGGGGGACATATGTACCAGGAAGGAGCCCAGGATGGGGGACATATATACTAGGAAGGGGCCCAGAATTGTGGACATATACACCAGGAAGGGGTCAAAAATGGAGGACATATATACCATCATCTTTCCCCATCTCACTTATCTCCCCTACCTGTTTGATCTCTCCAGTAGTTAAAGTTGGCTGCTTTGGAGTAACCCTCGACTCTATCCTTCAGCTCACACATCCAAGCTCTCACTATCTCTTGCTGCTTCCAACTCAAAAATATTTCTAGAATCTGTCCTTTCCTTAATTCTCAATCTACGAAAATGCTAGTGCCTGCCCTTATCATCTCCCGCCTCGACTACTGCAACATCCTTTTCGGTCACCTCCTTGCTAATACTCTCGCCCCTCTCCAGTCCGCCCTTAACTCTGCTGATTAATCCACCTCCCTCCTCCTCCGCTTCTCCACTCTGGCCTGGCTCCCAATTCTACAGCGTATCCAATCCAAGCTACTAACACTGCCCTACCAAGCCGTCCATAATCTGTCTCCTCCGCATGTCTCCAAACTAATCTCCCGGTATACTCCAACACGTAACTCTCGGTCCTCCCAAGACCTCCTTCTCTCTTCCACACTTATCCATTCTTACTTCTGAGTATCCCCCGTCCTCTGGAATTCTGTGCCCCAACACGTCCGATTATCACAAGTTCTCTTCAAGAAAGCTTACATCCTGCAATGACCCCACCACCACCATGTCACCAGAGCTGCCGCAGCCCCCAACCTACTGTCTCCTCCCCATTATCCTGTAGAATGTAAGCCCACAAGGGCAGGGCCCTCTCCTCTCTGTACCAGTCTGTTTACTATCATTTATATCGGTAATTTGTATGTAACCCCTTCTCATGTACAGCGCCAATGGAATCAATGATGCTCCATAAATAAATAACAACAACAACAACAACAGAATGGGGAAAATTACACTAGGATGGGGAACATATATACCAGGAAGGGGCCCAGGATGGCGGACATATATACCAGGAAGGGGCCCAGGATGGCGGACATATATACCAGGAAGGGGCCCAGGATGGGGGACGTTTATACCAGGAAGGGGCCCATGATGGGGGACATATATACCAGGAAGGGGCCCAGGATGGGGGACGTTTATACCAGAAGGGGGCCCAGTATGGGGGACATTTATACCAGAAAGGGCAAGCCAAGAGAAAAATAGAATCAGCCTACCAGACTCAGAAGGATAACCATAATTAAGGGGCGGTGCACGGAGACTTCGGACCAGTTTCCAGATTTCTGTGCTATACTAGGAAGGATAGGGGACATAAATACATGGAAGAGTCCCAGGATGGAGGAAATATACACCAGCAAGGGGCCCAGGAGGAGGACTTATATACCAGAAAGGGGTTCAGGATGAGGTATATATACCAGGAAGGGGAGCAGGATGGGGGACATTTATACCAGGATGGGAGACATATATACTTAGAAGGGGTTCAGGATGAAGGAAATATATACCAGGAAAGGGTTCAGGATGGGGAACATGTATAACAGGAAGGGGCCCAGGATGAGGACTTCAACGGCGGACATATCATTGGGGTAACCGCACAGGGGCTCAGTAGGTAAGGGAGCCTTATTGGAACCTTTCAAAGCAGATGAAATTATGCATTATGATGACTTATTGAACTGCAAAGGGCTCATATACTGCTCTTGCACAGGGGCACTTTGTTGGCTGTGCCTGCCAGTGGAGGACTTGTATACAAGAAAGGGGTTCAGGATGGGGGACATATATACCAGGAAGGGGTTCAGGATGGGGGACATGTATACCAGGAAGGGGCCTAAGATGAGGACTTATATACAAGAAAGGGGTTCAGGATGGGGAACATATATACCAGGAACGGGTTCAGGATGGGGGACATATGTACCAGGAAGGGGTTCAGGATGGGGGACATATGTACCAGGAAGGGGTTCAGGATGGGGGACATGTATACCTGGAAAGGGCCTAAGATGAGGACTTATATACAAGAAAGGGGTTCGGGATGGGGGACATACAGTGCCTACAAGTAGTATTCAACCCCCTGCAGATTTAGCAGGTTTGATAAGATGCAAACTTCAAACAAGAGCAGGATTTATTAACAGATGCATAAATCTTACAAACCAACAAGTTTTGTTGCTCAGTTAAATTTTAATACTTTTTCAACATAAAAGTGTGCGTCAATTATTATTCAACCCCTAGGTTTAATATTTTGTGGAATAACCCTTGTTTGCAATTACAGCTAATAATCGTCTTTTATAAGACCTGATCAGGCCGGCACAGGTCTCTGGAGTTATCTTGGCCCACTCCTCCATGCAGATCTTCTCCAAGTTATCTAGGTTCTTTGGGTGTCTCATGTGGACTTTAATCTTGAGCTCCTTCTACAAGTTTTCAATTGGGTTAAGGTCAGGAGACTGACTAGGCCACTGCAACACCTTGATTTTTTCCCTCTTGAACCAGGCCTTGGTTTTCTTGTCTGTGTACTTTGGGTCGTTGTCTTGTTGGAAGATGAAATGACGACCCATCTTAAGATCCTTGATGGAGGAGCGGAGGTTCTTGGCCAAAATCTCCAGGTAGGCCGAGCTATCCATCTTCCCATGGATGCGGACCAGATGGCCAGGCCCCTTGGCTGAGAAACAGCCCCACAGCATGATGCTGCCACCACCATGCTTGACTGTAGGGATGGTATTCTTGGGGTCGTATGCAGTGCCATCCAGTCTCCAAACGTCACGTGTATGGTTGGCACCAAAGATCTCGATCTTGGTCTCATCAGACCAGAGAACCTTGAACCAGTCTGTCTCAGAGTCCTCCAAGTGATCATGAGCAAACTGTAGACGATCCTTGACATGACGCTTTGAAAGTAAAGGTACCTTACGGGCTCGTCTGGAACGGAGACCATTGCGGTGGAGTACGTTACTTATGGTATTGACTGAAACCAATGTCCCCACTGCCATGAGATCTTCCCGGAGCTCCTTCCTTGTTGTCCTTGGGTTAGCCTTGACTCTTCGGACAAGCCTGGCCTCGGCACGGGTGGAAACTTTCAAAGGCTGTCCAGGCCGTGGAAGGCTAACAGTAGTTCCATAAGCCTTCCACTTCCGGATGATGCTCCCAACAGTGGAGACAGGTAGGCCCAACTCCTTGGAGAGGGTTTTGTACCCCTTGCCAGCCTTGTGACCCTCCACAATCTTGTCTCTGATGGCCTTGGAATGCTCCTTTGTCTTTCCCATGTTGACCAAGTATGAGTGCTGTTCACAAGTTTCGGGAGGGTCTTAATTAGTCAGAAAAGGCTGGAAAAAGAGATAATTAATCCAAACATGTGAAGCTCATTGTTCTTTGTGCCTGAAATTCTTCTTAATACTTTAGGGGAACCAAACAGAATTCTGGTGGTTTGAGGGGTTGAATAATAAATGACCCTCTGAATAAACTTTTCACAATTTAAAAAAAAAATAAAAAAAGAAATACCATTCTTTTTTGCTGCATTTCACACTTCCAGGCTGATCTACAGTCCAAATGTCACAATGCCAAGTTATTCCGAATGTGTAAACCTGCTACATCTGCAGGGGGTTGAAGACTACTTGTAGGCACTGTATATACCAGGAAGGGGCCCAGGATGAGGACTTATATACAAGAAAGGGGTTCAAGATGGGGGACATGTATACCAGGAAGGGGTTCAGGATGGGGGACATGTATACCAGGAAGGGGTTCAGGATGGGGGACATGTATACCAGGAAGGGGTTAAGGATGGGGGACATGTATACCAGGAAGGGATTAAGGATTGGGGACATGTATACCAGGAAGGGGTTCAGGATGGGGGACATGTATACCAGGAAGGGGTTAAGGATGGGGGACATGTATACCAGAAGGGGTTAAGGATGGGGGACATGTATACCAGGAAGGGGTTCAGGATGGGGGACATGTATACCTGTAAGGGGCCTAAGATGTGGGACATTACTACATGCTGAATGGGGGGAGCATCATGTATGTCTTTATAGGATTAGAACACTACAAGGGCCCATGGGGAGCCAGGTCCAGATTCCTCTCCGGGGCCCATCGGACTCTTCCGCCATTGCCTATGATGTAATGGCGCGTGTACAACCATCATGTGACGCCTGCATACAATATATGAACACGCCTGACATGTTTCCCGCTTTGTAGGTGACTAATGGGCCTAACACACAGCGCGTTAATCTGTAGGAAATAAGGCTTAACGTGATCCCATTAGCTATGAATCAGCACGGGTTTGTTTTGCTCTGGAATTCCTCTAGACCCGCCATATTGTCATCACGTCCTCTACTAAGCCCATTATTCCAGGAGAGCTCCATGGTCGACCTATAAAAGAAAAGCGGAGACTCTTGTGTGATGAGACCCCGGTTCTGACACGTGACACCAAAATACATAAAGCCTCTGCTCATAAGCGAGCGTGCGGCCTTGTGTGCAGACACATCACTCCTCGGGACCCTGGGGTGCGAGGCGCTGGCAGAGCAGCCGCGATCCCCCTTCCCGGAGCCCCCGGTGTTAATGCGCTCTATGGCGGCCACATTCACTTTCCTACTCGTATTTCTGCGCAGGAGACATTGTTCTCTGTGGTTATCTGGATCAGGTTTTACAGCCACAATGGAGTCTAGCTTTTCGGGCGGGGGGCGGGGGGAAGGGGGGTGGGGGTGCGCACACATTTTTTTTCACTCTATGTAAATTTAACCCTTTGCGTATTCTTTTGTCTTGCGGGGATTTCATGTGACGTCTTCGGGATTAGGAGTGACGTGGAGAGACGGCTGAGAATCTTCGTCTAGACTCGGGCTCAGTTATTTACGTCTTGTCGCCTTTTACAAGACTCGCTTTAGGTAATGGGACACTTCATGCAAACTGGTTTAGCAAAAAAAAAAAAATAACTGAGCAGAAACCATTAATAAAATAAAAGACGTGAGGCGTGGAGGACGACAGACGTATCATGGGCTATAAAAGGATAAAGAACAAAGAAACCAAACTAGAAGGGAGAAAAAAACATTATTATAAACTCGGTCAAAACAAAACCCTACATGTGACGAACATCCACTGGGCAACACGGACTTTCAACTCCCTCCAAAGGTTCTCTATGGGGTTGAGATCTGGAGACTGGCTAGGCCACTCCAGGACCTTCATATGCTTCTTATGAAGCCACTCCTTCGTTGCCCTGATGGTGGGCTTGGGATCATTATCATGCTGAAAGACCCAGCCACATTTCATCTTCAATGCCCTTCCTGATGGAAAGAGGTTTGCACTCAAAATCTTACAATACATGGCCTCATCCATTCTTTCATGTACGAGAATTAGTTGTCCTGGTCCCTTTGTAGAGGAACAGCCCCAAACCATGATGTTGCCACCCCCATGCTTGACAGTAGGTATGGTGTTCTTTGGATGCAACTCAGCCTTTTGTCTCCTCCATACACGACGAGTTGTGTTTCTACCAAACACTTCTACTTTGGTTTCATAGGAACATATGACATTCTCCCAATACTCATCTGGATAATCCAAATGATCTCTAGCAAACTTCAGATGGGCCTGGACATGTACTGGCTTAAGGAGGGGGACATGTCTGGCACTGCAGGATCTGAGTCCTTGGCGGCGTAGTGTGTTACTGATGATAGCCTTTGTTACAATGGTCCCAGCTCTATGCAGGTCATTCACTAGGTCTCCTTATGTGGTTCTGGGATTTTTACTCCCCGTTCTTGTGATTATTTTAACCCCACGGGGTGAGATCTTGCGTGGAGCCCCAGATTGAGGGGGAATATCAGTGGCCTTGTATGTCTTCCATTTTCTTATTATTGCTCCCACAGTTGATTTCATCACACCAAGCTGCTTGCCTATTGCAGATTCTGTCTTCCCAGTCTGGTGCAGGACTACAATTTTGTTTCTGGTGTCCTTCGACAGCTCTTTGGTCTTCACCATAGTGGAGTTTGGAGTGTGACTGTTTGAGGTTGTGGACAGGCGTCTTTTATACTGATAACAAGTTCAAACAGGAGCCATTACTACAGGTAATGAGTGGAGGACAGAGGAGCCTCTTAAAGAAAAAGTTACAGGGCTGTGAGAGTCAGAAATCTTGCATGTTTTAGGTGACTAAATACTAATTTTCCACCGTAAATTGCAAAAAAATCTTCCAAATCAGACACGGTGATATTCTGGATTTGTTTTCTCATTTTGTCTCTCATAGTTGTGGTCACCTCTGATGTCAATTACAGGCCACCCTCATCGTTTTAAGTGGAAGAACAATCGGTGGCTGACTAATGACTTATTTTTCCCCACTGTATAACGTGAAATTTATCTGCACTAATTTTCAGATTGCTTCATGTTGGCGCTCGGAAGAGTCAGAGGAAATGGTCTTCCAACAGTCTTGAAGGAGTTCCCAGAGATGCTTAGCACTTGTTGGCCCTTTTGCCTTCACTCTGCGGTCCAGCTCACCCCAAACCATCTCGATTGGGTTCAGGTCTGGTGACTGTGGAGGCCAGGTCATCTGGTGTAGCACCCCATCACTCTCCTCCTTAATCAAATAGCCCTTACACAGCCTGGAGGTGTTTGGGGTCAATGTCCTGTTGAAAAATAAATGATGGTCCAACTAAATGCAAACCGGATGGAATAGCACGCCGCTGCAAGATGCTGTGGTAGCCATGCTGGTTCAGTATGCCTTCAATTTTGAATAAATCCCCAACAGTGTCACCAGCAAAGCCCCCCCCACACCATCACACCTCCTCCTCCATGCTTCATGGTGGGAACCAGCAAAGCCCCCCCACACCATCACACCTCCTCCTCCATGCTTCACGGTGGGAACCAGCAAAGCCCCCCCACACCATCACACCTCCTCCTCCATGCTTCACGGTGGGAACCAGCCATGTAGAGTCCATCCGTTCACCTTTTCTACAAAGACACGGTGGTTGGATCCAAAGATCTCAAATTTGGACTCCTCAGACCAAAGCACAGATTTGCACTGGTCTAATGTCCATTCCTTGTGGTCTCTTCTGCTTGTTGCCTGTCCTTAGCAGGGGTTTCCTAGCAGCTATTTTACCATGAAGGCTGCTGCACAAAGTCTCCTCTTAACAGGTGTTCTAGAGATGAGAAGGTGTGTCCAAACTTTTGGTCTGTACTGTAATATATATATATTTATTTATTTGAAAAAGGGTGTCTAGTGCCCTGCCGCCCCTGAAGAATGTTATAGAACAGAGATCCCCAACCTTTCTTACCTTGAGAGCCACATCTAGCTATGAAAGACGATTGCGAGCCACATGCAGCAGTGGGAGTGGTTCCCGAGCCACATGCAGCCCTGGGAGTGGTTCCCGAGCCACATGCAGCCCTGGGAGTGGTTCCCGAGCCACATTCAGCCCTGGGAGTGGTTCCTGAGCCACATTCAGCCCTGGGAGTGGTTCCCGAGCCACATTCAGCCCTGGGAGTGGTTCCCGAGCCACATGCAGCCCTGGGAGTGGTTCCCGAGCCACATTCAGCCCTGGGAGTGGTTCCCGAGCCACATGCAGCCCTGGGAGTGGTTCCCGAGCCACATTCAGCCCTGGGAGTGGTTCCCGAGCCACATGCAGCCCTGGGAGTGGTTCCCGAGCCACATGCAGCCCTGGGAGTGGTTCCCGAGCCACATGCAGCCCTGGGAGTGGTTCCCGAGCCACATGCAGCCCTGGGAGTGGTTCCCGAGCCACATGCAGCCCTGGGAGTGGTTCCCGAGCCACATGCAGCCCTGGGAGTGGTTCCCGAGCCACATTCAGCCCTGGGAGTGGTTCCCGAGCCACATGCAGCCCTGGGAGTGGTTCCCGAGCCACATTCAGCCCTGGGAGTGGTTCCAGAGCCACATTCAGCCCTGGGAGTGGTTCCCGAGCCACATTCAGCCCTGGGAGTGGTTCCCGAGCCACATTCAGCCCTGGGAGTGGTTCCCGAGCCACATGCAGCCCTCGCGTCCCTCACAATAGTGGCACCCAGAGCCCCCATTACCAGTATAATGACAGCAAAAGCTTTTCCACGGAAATCACACTGAGGCAGTGTACCAAGATTCAGGGGTTCCTCCCTTACCCCTATTCAGATCTGCTCTTCTATTTGGGGCTATTCACAAAAGTCAACAAATTGAGAGCTCCTCTTCATTACTGCTTGGTGCACCAAGCTGGAGGACAATTGCGAGCCACACATCACGGGGGCATAAGCCACATGTGGGACCCGAGCCACGAGGTGGGGACCCCTGTTATAGAATGTGATGATAAATTGGTGTATTTTAGTGAAATGTGATAGTAATGTACTGTAGATTATGTAGTTCTTCTGCGTAATTTAGCCGGCCACCAGGTGTCACTACTGGTTCCCTGGTCCCTCAATGTAAGGGCATGTAGAGGGAGTGACAGGATGGCAGGAGTTAAAGGGGGAGGATAGCACAGAGGAGATATAGGGAAGGATAGCTTCCTGGTTAGGGCAGTTAGTGAGAGATAGACAGTCACGACAAGCAAAGAAAGGACCTGCGGATGTAGCAGAGTGGAGTGGGGTGGTGTGGAGGAGTCAGGCATAGAGAGAAGACAGAAGGAAGAAGCAAGTAAAGGAGATTAAAGTGGACTGTGAGCCCCTCAGCTAATGAGCGTAATTCCAGTATGAAGGAGGTAAAGGAGGGGAGCGCCCCTGTCCCCAGGAAGATAAGGATAAATCGCTCCTTGGTGGCCGTAGCTGAGAAGCTGGGTTCTGTAAAGAAAAAAATGCCTGTGACGGATCTCGAGGTGAAAACTGCCTTGAAAAAGTGGAAAGTGTGCGCTAAACGAATGTTCAGTAAAGTTATCACGGTTATAAATGGTGGTGGATTCATTACTAAACGTGCAGCGTGCGATGCCGGATGTAGTGAACGGGATCCAGAGAAGCCAAATGAAGCCCCAGACGAGCAGCTTCAGGCAGCTACCACCTCCACACCCACCTCATACACCACTCCGCCCTCCATGGGGGTACTGTGCCGGGGTGGATTGAGGACCACAGCCTCGCCTATGACTGCCCCTCACTGGCACTTTACAGTATAGCACAATTAGGCCTCGGTTCTACTTGCGTTTTGCAAGGATGAGTGCAATCTGATAAAACATTGGATTGCTCTCAGTCTAGTGCAAAACTATGGGGAGGTGTCCATCTGTGGTTGATTTCTCATGCCATGTTGGCCTGAGAAATGAATCGCAGCATGCTGCATTTGGCAGCGAGTCTCGGCTCACGCACCCCCATACAAGTCTATGGGAGCGTGTGTAACATTGTACTGCACTCGCATGTCATCCAACTGCAGTGCGAGGTACGCAGAGACAGGCCGGGGAGGAGATGGGGAGAAAGTGCTCCCTCCCTCTTTTCCGCAGCTGTGATCCGATTGCAAGATGGAATCACAGTCGCACGACCCTCAGCTGATTAGCATATCACTTCCGATACTCTCGCATCAGAAGCTATGCACAAGCTGGACCGAGGCCTTACTCTTCTTGTTCTCAGTTTGCACAAGCAGCTGCGGTTATCTCCTTTTGGTGGGTTTGTTATTCTTATAGACTGACTTTCTTGAGTGCCTAAGATCAGGGCTGGTGCCAACACCTGGCGAGCTTAGGCAAGTGTCGGGGGGACTCGCTTTACCCAGGTTTCCCCTTTTTCGTACATTTACAGCAGATGGTCGCACTGTAATCAAGAGGAAGATGGATAGTCACAAGCCATAAAACGAAGAACTGCTTACAAGTCTGCACCAGGAGGGGCATAAGGTCACCCAGAACCAGTGTGAAGACTGAAAGCGGCCAAGACGCAGGAAAGCCGGGATTATACTGTACATCATGGTTATTCCACAGAATATTGATGTCTGAATCTTCCTGAGGTGAAACATTATTATATTGTGTGTAAATGATGAGGAACTTGTTTTCTTTGCATTATTTGAGGTGAAAGCGCTGCGCATTCTGTGCATTCTGTGCATCCTGTGTATCCTGCGCATCCTGTGTATTCTGTGTATTCTGTGCATCCTGTGCATTCTGTGCATCCTGTGCATTCTGTGCATTCTGTGCCTCCTGTGCATCCTGTGCATTCTGTGCATCCTGTGCATTCTGTGTATCCTGTGCATTCTGTGCATTCTGTGAATTCTGTGTATCCTGTGCATTCTGTGCATCCTGTGCATTCTGTGTATCCTGTGCATTCTGTGCATGCTGTGCATTCTGTGCCTCCTGTGCATCCTGTGCATTCTGTGCCTCCTGTGCATTCTGTGTATCCTGTGCATTCTGTGTATTCTGTGTATCCTGCGCATCCTGTGTATTCTGTGCATCCTGTGTATCCTGCGCATCCTGTGTATTCTGTGTATTCTGTGCATCCTGTGCATTCTGTGCATCCTGTGCATTCTGTGCATGCTGTGCATCCTGTGCATTCTGTGCATCCTGTGCATTCTGTGCATTCTGTGCATTCTGTGCCTCCTGTGCATCCTGTGCATTCTGTGCATCCTGTGCATTCTGTGTATCCTGTGCATTCTGTGCATTCTGTGAATTCTGTGTATCCTGTGCATTCTGTGCATGCTGTGCATTCTGTGCCTCCTGTGCATCCTGTGCATTCTGTGCCTCCTGTGCATTCTGTGTATCCTGTGCATTCTGTGTATTCTGTGTATCCTGCGCATCCTGTGTATTCTGTGCATCCTGTGCATTCTGTGTATCCTGTGCCTCCTGTGCATTCTGTGCCTCCTGTGCATTCTGTGCCTCCTGTGCATCCTGTGCATCCTGTGCATTCTGTGCCTCCTGTGCATCCTGTGCATTCTGTGCATCCTGTGCATTCTGTGTATCCTGTGCATTCTGTGCATCCTGTGCATTCTGTGTATCCTGTGCATTCTGTGCATCCTGTGCATTCTGTGCCTCCTGTGCATTCTGTGTATCCTGTGCATTCTGTGCATCCTGTGCATTCTGTGTATCCTGTGCATTCTGTGCATCCTGTGCATTCTGTGTATCCTGTGCATTCTGTGCATTCTGTGCATCCTGTGCATTCTGTGCCTCCTGTGCATTCTGTGTATCCTGTGCATTCTGTGCATCCTGTGCATTCTGTGCCTCCTGTGCATCCTGTGTATTCTGTGCATTCTGTGCATCCTGTGCATTCTGTACCTCCTGTGCATCCTGTGTATTCTGTGCATTCTGTGCATCCTGTGTATTCTGTGCATTCTGTGCATCCTGTGTATTCTGTGCATCCTGTGCCTCCTGTGCCCCCTGCACATTCTGTGCATCCTGTGCATCCTGTGCATCCTGTGTATTCTGTGCATCCTGTGCCTCCTGTGCCTCCTGCACATTCTGTGCATCCTGTGTATTCTGTGCATCCTGCACATTCTGTGCATCCTGTGTATCCTGTGCATCCTGCACATTCTGTGCATCCTGTGCATCCTGTGTA
Organism: Anomaloglossus baeobatrachus; assembly: GCF_048569485.1. Lineage (NCBI taxonomy): Eukaryota > Metazoa > Chordata > Amphibia > Anura > Aromobatidae > Anomaloglossus > Anomaloglossus baeobatrachus. The sequence continues at coordinate 231,184,298 of NC_134361.1, forward strand.
TTCTGTGTATTCTGTGCATCCTGTGTAGTCTGTGCATTCTGTGCATCCTGTGTATTCTGTGCATCCTGTGCATCCTGTGTATTCTGTGTATCCTGTGCATTCTGTGCATCCTGTGTATCCTGTGCATTCTGTGCATCCTGTGTATTCTGTGCATCCTGTGCATTCTGTGCATCCTGTGCATTCTGTGCATCCTGTGCATTCTGTGTATCCTGTGCATCCTGTGCATTCTGTGTATCCTGTGCATCCTGTGCATTCTGACTGCCGAGACCCACCAACCGGTTCCCCCTCCCCACCGCGCAATGAAGGAGACCACACATGGAATATCTTTCTTTGTTCTTTATTGAAGGTATCCACGTAACACCATTCAATTTTGATATAAAAAGGGGGTTGCTTGATATTTTGGCCACAGCTTTAACCACAGGCACAAATCCGCCTTAAACCTGAGGGAGGAGGCCCGATGCCTACGGCCGTCCGTGGCAGGTTGGCTCTCACCAAATCCCTCTTCCACCGGCTGTGACTTCCGAACTTGTAACAAAACCTTCTTAAGGGAGGGAGGGCGGGCGATGCTCACCCTGAGGGCAGATGTGGTAAGAGAAAGGAGGGACTCCGGCAGCTGTTTATATGCCCTGTAGGAGGTCCCAGCAGGGAAGGGGGGCAGCGGGGGGCATTGCACAGTGGGGAGGAGGGAGAGGTGACCATGGGGGGGACGTAGCGAGGGGCTCAGCAGTCAGGGGCAGCGGCAGCGGCCGCAGTGCCCTCCAGACTGCCGAGACCCACCAACCGGTTCCCCCTCCCCACCGCGCAATGAAGGAGACCACACATGGAATATCTTTCTTTGTTCTTTATTGAAGGTATCCACGTAACACCATTCAATTTTGATATAAAAAGGGGGTTGCTTGATATTTTGGCCACAGCTTTAACCACAGGCACAAATCCGCCTTAAACCTGAGGGAGGAGGCCCGATGCCTACGGCCGTCCGTGGCAGGTTGGCTCTCACCAAATCCCTCTTCCACCGGCCACGGAGTGGCGAAGGCCCACGCCTGAGCTGCGACCCCCACACAGGGCCCTCATGGCCCGCTCAACCCCGTCCTGGATGTCTGACAGGAAAATATCCAGACCTATGTCATTGAGGCTAAAACCATCCTCTAGCACCAATCTGCTGATCTCTGATTCCAGCAACTCATGTCCCAGCACTATCCCTCTTCCTGATGCTATAAATTTGGCGATCTGCATATTGACGTGCCGCCTTGACCTCTCCACAGCCGCTATGTTCCTTGCCCCTATCCAGCTTAATCTTGGTAATATACTGGACCATACCACCACTACGTTGCTGAAGAAGCCGCTAAACCTATCCAGGTCTGCTTGCATGACCGCAAGCAGTTCCTGGATCCTCACATTTACCAGGTCGTTCCCACCCGCGTGGATGACTAACACTACTGGGCCCGTGGCTATCCTTGCTATGTTCACTACCTCGGGCAGGACCTGTGTCCAGGCCATGCCCCGAACTCCTCTCCAATGGAACTTGAGGTGATGAAATCCCAGCTCGCTTCCACCTGGTCTCGACTCGGCCCGCCGTGCTGCCCAGAATACGTGTGAGTGACCTAGGATCCAAATGCTAGGTCTCGCCGGATCTAGGAAGAAAAGCTGTTAGCAACTGTACTCAGCATATTTATCATAGTGTCAGCGTCCATCATTGTATTAGTGTTGTCATAGCTTTTGGTGGCGGAACTACGGGACTGAACGGTTAGCAATGATTAGTTATCTGAGATGTGGAAAGATGTAGTGACTGCCGAGGCTGGTTCGAGGTTAAAACTTGTGTAAAATTTGGTGGTTTGCAGGGATCGGGGGGTTAAATTAGATCTGGCCTAATATAGCGGAAGAAACAGTCTGATTTCCAACGCCCTATCCGCTGTATCTCCTCGTTCGAGAAGCCGGCCCTTGCTGCCTCGGTTGCTGCGCCTATGCGGAAGGAGTGCGTGCTGTAATCCCCTGGCTGTAAGCCCAGGTTGGAAAGTGACGTTTTTAGCAAGGCTGAAAACTGCGTTGCCGTGAGCGGGGATCCATCCGCGTGCTCTAAAAAGAATTTATTGGGAACCCGAGACTCTAAGTAACACTGCAAGATAAGGATGGGACAGAGGGGGCCGGGAAACGGGAAAATGGGGAACCAAACTCCTCTACCGAGCTGATCTGTTTTAGAGCGCCTTATGCGAACTCGTACTCCACCATTGCAAATTATAACGTCATCGCGTAGCAGACCCCCGGGACGAGCTGATGATCTACTGACTAATTCACTGACTCGCAAAGCCCCAAAGAATGCAAGCGAGAAGGCAGCCGAGAACAAGCGGACCTCGCTGTCATTGGCGCATACGTCGCCTAGCTGGTTTATTATGCCTGAGAGGATGGCAAATGAAATGGGCCTTCTGCTTTCAGTGCACTGCCGCTTCCGCTTCCAGCCTTTAACGGCCTGCGTAAACAGGAAGGACTTGGTGATATCAGGCCATCCACGAACCCGGAAGTGAAAGGCTATGCCTGCGAGCCGCTGCTGCGCTACTATACCCGACACGCCATTAGTATGCAAATGCGCTATATACCGAGCAACGGAGTTGCTGAGAAAATAAGCAGACACCTGGCTAGGCAGCGGTTGTGCTATATTTAACCATTCGTTCCAAGCCTTACCGTACGAACGCCACGTAGATGGAGCTAGAGATGCCTGGACCAAAGGCATCAGCTGTCCTCGGGGACCGTCCAAAGGAACTGTGGACAGTTCTGGCCCATGCTGTCCGCTTCCGGATGTAATACACGAAACTTCTGAAATTCAAAACGTGATAAGGCATCAGCAATATTGTTATCGATCCCTGGCACGTGACGGGCCCTGAACCAGATGTTATGCTCGAGGCACTTGAGGACTAAATAGCGCAGTAAGCTGATCACTGGCTGGGAGGAAGATGCCAGGTGGTTAATGGCGTGGACGACACTTATGTTGTCGGTCCAGAAGCAGATTCGTTTATTCGCCAGCTGATCTGCCCAAAGATCCGTAGCTACAATTATAGGGAACAGCTCAAGTAAAGTGAGGTTTTTTGTCCAACCTGACAAGTGCCATTTTTGGGGCCAGCGACTAGCGCACCACTTGGGACCAAGGAAAACTCCGAATCCGGTGGACCCGGCAGCATCCGAAAATAGAGATATGTCAGAGCTGGAAACCTCCTGTTCCTGGAAACACGTGCGTCCATTGTAAGTAGCTAGAAAAGACCTCCATACACGTAGGTCCTCCCGTAGGGCGCTGGTGATGCGAATCCTGTGGTGGGGGGCAGCTATGCCCCTAGTGGCCAGGCAAAGCCTACGGGAAAAGATCCTTCCCATAGGCATGACTCTACAGGCGAAGGCGAGCAAGCCTAATAAAGATTGCATTTGCGCCAGGGTTACCTTACGAACCGCACAGAACCCGTCGATGAGCGATGTTGTTTTTTGGACCTTTTCCAGTGGTAACCGAAACATCATGGTAATTGAGTCTATTTCAATTCCCAAAAAGGAAAGGCATGTCACAGGGCCAACTGTTTTTTCGTTTGACAGCGGAACCCCGAATTTGTCCGCTAGTGCCTGGAATGAATTTAACGCAATAGCGCATGTTTCCGAGTTGGCGGGGCCAACGAACAGGAAATCATCTAGATAATGGGTGACTGATTTGATCTTTACCACGTCCTTAACCACCCATTCTAGGAAGGTGCTGAAGAGCTCGAAGTGAGAGCAGGATATGGAGCAACCCATGGGAAGACACATGTCATAGAAGAAATTTTTGTTGAAATAGCACCCTAGCAGGTGGTGACAATCAGGGTGCACTGGTAGCAGGCGAAAGGCGGACGCTATGTCCGATTTAGCCATTAATGCTCCTTGCCCTGCTTTGCGTACCAGTCCGACTGCTTTGTCAAAAGACGCGTAGGACACTGCTGAGTCCTCTGTGGGGATGCCGTCATTTACTGACCTCCCGGCCGGGAAGGATAAGTGGTGTATGAGGCGAAATTCACCCTTTTCTTTTTTAGGCACAACCCCTAGGGGTGAAACGCGAAGGTTTGGGAATGGTAATTTAGTGAATGGGCCTGCTACGCGGCCTAGTGCCACTTCCTTGAGTAATTTGTTTTCCAGGACCTGTGGGAGGTCCCGGGCAGATTTTAGGTTGGGGGCAAAGGTTGGTTCTGAGGAGAAATTAAAGGGGATAAAGAAACCGTGGGTGAAACCGTCTCTGATGGTGTCAGCCGCCGCCTTATTGGGGTAACGTTCGAGCCATGGCTCCATCTCGTGCACGATCACTGGGGTCCTTGGGACCTGGTGGTGCATTTTTTGCATGGTGCCTTGTTGTTTGCTTATCGCATTTGGTGGAGGTGTGATTTCCCCCGCAGGATGAACACTCATGCTTGTATTTGCAGAGACCTTGATACCTGCAATGGCCTTCGTTGAAGAGCCAGCAGCAACCTGGTCTGCGAACGTTTGCGGCTCCCGGTGTGCCGTGGTTTGGGGAAAATTGGCCTGGAAAGGACTGAAAGGACTTTTGCGCCATCATGAGTCTGAGCCACGAATCGGTTGCCTTTACACCCCAACCCAATTGTGGTTGGAGTGCCAGGCGTCTCCTAAATTCTTCATCATACTTCCACCACGCTGATCCCCCATGGGTTTTATAGGAGTTGTAAATGGTGTCGCAGTAAGTGAAGAGTTCTGAGCATCGTTCGGGGTGCTTCTGACCCATCACGCACCCCATAACGCAGAAAGCCTGCAACCAATTATTTATGGTCTTGGCTACGGTGGATTTTTTAGCGAATTGGCGGTCGTTGCCTCGTCTTTCCTTGTCGACGGTGTTTTGATCCGCAGATATTAGGGACCAGATATCCACATAATCATTAGCCCAAATTTTTTGGACTGTTTCCGGGGTTAGGTGGGTTCCAAGCGGTGAAACACCACAATAGAACATGTCCCTGTGTAGGTCAGGGCGCTGATGCGCTATGTCTTGGCGTTTTACGAACGCGGGGTTAACTAGAACTAGTCCCGACGGGGAACGAACCGCTTCCCTCATTACTCCTGGATGGGTCCCCCCTGCCCAAGCGCTGGTAAAGCTGTACTCACCGGCCGATGTGGTAGGTTGGTCCTCTGGCGCCGCCATCTGGGGTAGTTCTTCGGGTAGTGGTTCGCTGCCGTGGTGGTGATTAGCAAACCTTTCGCCTGGAGGGCCGCTTAGTGAGCGGCTGCGGCGAGAGTCGAATGACGCAGTGCTGGATGGCGTGTGGTGTCTCCTGCGGGATGATCTCTTGCTGCGGTTGGATGAACGGAACTGGTGATTGTGCCGTGAGCGCCGGGAGTGACGCCCGTGGCTATCTCGGCTTCTGCTGCGGGAAGTGGACGGTGATCTTCTGTGGTTATGACCCCTAAGGGGTCTACGATGGAGAGCTGATGATCCTGGCTCGGCTGACCCCACGCGTGATGAGTGCCTTGCTTCTATCTGCGGTTGGCTTACTGGCAGGATGGGCGATGGATGGATTGCAGGGGTTGGCAGGGGGTGCAGGGGGGGTAAATCTAATGGAGGAGTACCTTGGATTTCCTGCGGTTGTAGCTGTAGGTTGGAGCATGGCGGTGTCAGGGGTAAAGATGGATCCTCTTCACCATGGAACTCCGTGCTCTTGCTAGGGTCAGATTGGGAAAGGTGCCCATGATGGTCCCTGCATTCCTGGTGCGAGTCAGAGTGTGCTGATCCCTCGGCTGAAGAGCTTCTGCTTTCTGATGCTCCCATAATGTGGCCTGGATGCTGATGTGTGATTAGAGGGCAGTGGAGATTGCTGGCTGCAGGGTGGGTGCTTGACTGCTGCAGACCACCACGTTCGCTTTGTAAAGAATGCGAACGCTGGGCAGGAAATGCAGTTATAAAGCATGTTTGTTTATGACTGCATTTCCCTTTAAATTTGCCGCTTTTACTTTTAATGACATCACTTCCTGTCCGGGGGCCGAAAACCGGAAGTACAGTATAGTCACATGGTTGCCGAGTCACAGGAAGTGACTCGGCTGCCATGGATACCGGATGTGACGCAGCCTCAGCATGGAGCGGTAAGCAACATGAGGGGCGCGTCATGCTGGGCGGTGCAGAGTGCCTGGGGGGAGGCGCTCTGCATTGTGGTGGCGAACGTGATGCCAGGGTGGGGGCAGCATTCCTGAGGGGAGGGGGAGCATCGCTGCATGGCGCGGACGAACGCGATGCCTGGTGGGGGGCAGCATGCCTGGGTGACGGGGGTGCAGCGCTGCGCGATATTATTGTATGCGACGCCCGATGGGGCAGGGGATAGGTGGCCGGGGGTGAGAGCGGACCGGACCTTCTGGACCGGGCCGCCCTGCGCCTGGGGTCTGTTGTGGGGCTTAGACGCTGCGGTGGACGGGAGGGTCTGGAAGACCTGCGCCCACCGCTGCTGGGAACCGGCAGGAGGGAGCTGGTGCCCACAAGGGAGGCAAGCCAATCGGCTCCCTCCCGTCCGATCCTTTCTCTTACCGCTGCTTCCAGGGGGTCCATCGGCGATGCTCACCCTGAGGGCAGATGTGGTAAGAGAAAGGAGGGACTCCGGCAGCTGTTTATATGCCCTGTAGGAGGTCCCAGCAGGGAAGGGGGGCAGCGGGGGGCATTGCACAGTGGGGAGGAGGGAGAGGTGACCATGGGGGGGACGTAGCGAGGGGCTCAGCAGTCAGGGGCAGCGGCAGCGGCCGCAGTGCCCTCCAGTGCATCCTGTGCATTCTGTGTATCCTGTGCGTCCTGTGCATTCTGTGCATCCTGTGCATCCTGTGCATCCTGTGCATTCTGTGCATTCTGTGCTGTTACGTCCGGGTGGTGGAAACACTGGACCGTACACCGGGTTCCCTTGGTGAGGCAGCCAGGCCGGTCACCCCGCCAGAGGGTCTTGATGCACGGCAGCCGAAGCACTACTGGTAGCAAGACAGTCCGTAGGAAGCGGGAAAGTAGCTGTCGCTGAGAACACGGAGTTCCAGAAGGCAGTCCCGGTGACGAGGCTCAGGGTCCGAGGCTGGGTTGAAGGGTCAGACGGAATCCGGAACCTGCTGAGCGAGGGGACGGGTCACCAAACGGAGCCAGGGACTGGAGACTGGCGGAGCTGCAGAGGTGGTGGAAGTTCCGCCGAAGTCACCGTCAGAAGGACTGGAACAGACGTGGTCAGGACCGGCTGGCGTGGCAGGACAGGCTCTGCGAGACAGACAGGGGTTAATACTGGACACAGCAATACGGGGACCTGAACTCCTAGCTTACTAAACACGTAGAACAGGCCCCGCCCACCAGGAAAGAGAATCCTAATATACCCTGTACCTGTCTATGCAATTTCCTGTTTCTAGGTGCTGGCCCTTTAAGAGAGGGTCAATGACCGCGCGCACTAATGCGCATGCGCGAGGCCCGTGTGCCAGAAGCCAGTCCAGGGAGCGGTGCAGAGGAAGCAGGAGTGCCCGGGTAAGTGTCCCATGTCGTAGAGGGGCGCCGGGAGCGGGAAGCAGGACACATGGGGGGCGCAGATGAGGAAGAAGAGGCCGGGACCGGGGTGGTGAGCAGGGAACGCCGCCGGGAACCGGGAGGCGGACCACGGGGATCGGAGAGCAAGGCACGGGAAGCGTGACAGTACCCCCTCCCCCACGCCCCCCTCCCCGCAACCGGGACAGAAAGGCACGAATCAGAGGGGTGCCAACATTCTCCCGGGGCTCCCAGGACCTATCCTCAGGACCATAACCCGCCCAGTCCACCAGGAAGTATTGCCGACCTCGCACGGTCTTCATGGCCACGATATCCCTTACCGCATAGATGTCATCGTCAGCGACGGGAGGAGGAGCAGTACCGGCACCAGCGGAGAAGGGACCAAGGACAACAGGCTTGAGCAAGGAGACATGGAAGGAGTTGGGTATCCGCATCGTGGCCTGGAGCTGCAGCTTGTAGGAGACTGCATTAATCTTGCTGATGACTTTAAACGGCCCGATGTAACGAGGACCCAACTTGTACGAGGGTAACTTCAATCGGACATATCTGGATGCAAGCCAGACCAGATCACCTGGGGAGAAACACGGGGGATCCAGGCGCCTCTTGTCCGCATGTCTCTTTATCCGCAAAGAAGCACGTTCTAGGGAAGTCTTGACAGAGCTCCATATAGCTGAGAAGTCCCGAACCAGAGCATCTGCTGCGGGGACATCGGAAGCCGAGGATACTGGCAACGGGACAGAAGGCTGAAGTCCGTAAACGACCTGTAAGGGAGAGCTGGAGGTGGACTCGCTGATGTGTTGGTTGTGGGAGACTTCAGCCCAAGGAAGAAGCGTGGACCAATCGTCGTGATGGATGTTGACGTAGTGGCGCAGGAAGGAAGTCAGGATCTGATTGACCCGTTCCACTTGGCCATTCGACTGAGGGTGGTAGGCCGAAGAAAAGTCCAAGGATACTCCCAGATGTTTGCAGAGAGCCCTCCAGAAGCGCGAGGTAAACTGAGTTCCTCTGTCGGACACAATGTGTGCAGGAAAGCCATGCAATCGGAATATGTGTTGTATGAAGGAGTCAGCTAGCTCCTGGGCAGAGGGCAGCCCGGCCATGGGAACGAAGTGAGCCATCTTTGAGAAACGGTCCACCACAACCCATATGACCGTGTGTCCAGAGGACAATGGTAAGTCTGTAATGAAGTCCATTGCAATATGTTGCCACGGAACAGAAGGAATGGGCAGGGGCAGAAGACGTCCATATGGTAGGTGCTTGGGTGTCTTGTTCCGGGCACAGGATGGACAGGCTGAGACGAAGGTTGCGACGTCTTTACGGAGGGACGGCCACCAGTAGTGATGGACAATCATGCTCCAAGTCTTCTTCTGACCAGCATGGCCGGCGATCTTCGAGGCATGACCCCAGTGCAGGACTCTCTGTCTGTCAGTATCTGAGACATATGTTTTCCCTGGGGGTATCTGAGTCAGAGCGATAGGAGCCACCGGAATAATTTTACTGGGGCTGATGATGGGCTGGAACGTCTCCTCCTCCAGCTCCACGGGCACGAAGGACCTAGACAAGGCGTCTGCCCGCACGTTTTTATCCGCGGGCCGGAAATGGAGTTGGAAATCAAATCGAGCAAAAAACAAGGACCAGCGGGCTTGTCGCGGGTTCAGTCTTTGGGCTGACCGTAGGTACTCCAGATTCTTGTGGTCTGTGTAGATGATAACGGGGTATACTGCTCCCTCCAAGAGGTAGCGCCATTCTTCCAAGGCCAGCTTGACGGCCAGTAACTCCCGATCACCGATGGTGTAGTTGCGTTCGGGTGCCGAGAAGCTCTTGGAGAAGAATCCGCACGTGACCATCTTCCCGGTGGAGGATCTCTGCATCAACACTGCTCCGGCCCCTGAGGAGGAGGCATCCACCTCCAAGGTGAACTGTCGGTTCAATTCAGGGCGATGGAGAACCGGGGAAGAAGCAAACGCCTGTTTCAAAGAGCAGAACGCGGCATCGGCCGCCGGTGGCCAGTCCTTAGGATTAGCTCCCTTCTTAGTCAAGGCAGAGAGAGGCGCAGTCAGGGCAGAGAAGTGCGGGATGAATTGACGATAATAGTTTGCAAACCCGAGAAAGCGTTGGATGGCCTTCAGTCCGGAAGGAGGAGGCCAGTTGAGGATGGAAGTCACTTTCTCTGGGTCCATCTGCAGGCTGGTGTCCGAGATTACATAACCCAGGAAGGGAAGAGACGATTTTTCAAAGACGCACTTCTCGTACTTGGCGTACAGATGGTTCTCTCTAAGCCTTTGGAGTACTAGCTGCACGTTCTCTCTGTGGGTCTGTAGGTCCGGAGAGAAGACCAGGATGTCGTCCAGATACACCACGACACAGACATAGAGGAGATCTCTGAACACGTCGTTCACCAATTCTTGGAAGACTGCCGGAGCATTACACAGACCAAAGGGCATGACACAATACTCGTAGTGCCCATCCCGAGTGTTGAATGCGGTCTTCCATTCGTCTCCAGAGCGAATGCAAACCAGGTTATAGGCCCCACGGAGGTCCAACTTGGTGAATACACGAGCTCCTCGGAGCCGATCGAAGAGTTCGGGGATGAGTGGCAGAGGGTATTTGTTTTTTACGGTGATCTGGTTTAATCCTTGGTAGTCAATGCAAGGGCGCAGATCACCTTCCTTCTTCTTGACAAAGAAAAACCCTGCTCCGGCAGGGGACGAAGGACCTCCGAATGAACCCCTTTGCCAGGCTCTCGGTGATATAGGCAGACATGGCCCGTGTTTCAGCAGGGGACAAGGGGTATATCCTACCTCTAGGAGGCGTAGTTCCCGGCAGTAAGTTGATGGCACAGTCGTAGGGACGATGAGGGGGTAGTACCTCTGACTCCTTTTTATCAAACACGTCAGTGAAGGACCAGTAAGCAGAAGGCAGTCCTGGTAGAGACTCTGGAACCGGAGGGCGTCGAACGGGCTGTATGGATTTCAGGCATCTCTCGTGACACGAGGAGCCCCACCGGGTAATGTCACCTGTACTCCAGCTGACCGACGGTTCGTGTGCCCGTAACCATGGGAGTCCCAGAAGGATCTGATGAGACATGCGCGGGAGGACGTAGAAGGTGATATTTTCAGTGTGCAGGGCACCGATCCGTAATTCCACAGGCTTGGTGATCATCGAGACGGTGTCAGAGAGGGGTCTCCCATCTACAGAGGCGATCACCAGCGGTTTCTCTAGTGGGAGGACAGGCACCTGGTACTTATCCACCGTGGCCTGCTGGATGAAGTTGCCTGCTGCTCCGGAATCGAGATATGCCTCTGCCGTGAACCGGGTCTCTTCTGTTGTCACTTGAACAGTCCATGTGACGGAGTCTGAGAGAGTCCCAGCACCTAGGGTGGCCTCTCCTGGAGTTTCCCGGCTTCTCGGGACAGGAACGTAGCAGGTGTGTGCCATCTCCGCAGTAGAAGCAGAGACCCTTTGCTAGTCGTTCTGCTCTGCGTTGCTCAGACTGCCTCAGGTGGTCAATCTGCATGGGCTCATAGGTAGAAGCGCCAGGTGACGCTAACTGGGGAGCGATGGACTTCTGGGGTGGGGAGGAGTGCCGTATCGGACGCCTCTCGCGGGACACCTCTTTGGATCGTTCCTGGAAGCGAAGATCCACTCGGGTCGCTAGAGCGATCAAGGCATCCAGGGTGGAAGGCACGTCACGACCAGCCAGCTCATCTTTAATACGGCCCGAGAGTCCCTCCCAGAAGGCGGCGGTTAGGGCCTCATTGTTCCACCCCAATTCTGAGGCCAAGGTGCGGAAGCGGATATCATATTGGCCCACCGTCAAAGTCCCCTGACGTAGCCTGAGGAGCGATGAGGCGGAAGCGGAGGCGCGTCCGGGCTCGTCAAAGGTAATACGAAAAGCCTGCAGGAATTCCTGGATGTTGGTGGTGACCGGATCCTCCTTCTCCCATAAAGGGTTCATCCAGGCCAGTGCTTCTCCCTCCAGATGGGACATCACAAACGCCACCTTGGCTTGGTCGGAGGCAAACAGGTGCGGAAGCAGCTTAAAGTGGAGGGAGCACTGATTCAAGAATCCTCTGCAGGTCTTAGGATCTCCGGCATATCGGGGTGGAGAGGCCAAGCGGAGTTTAGAAGAGTCAGAGGAAGCCGCCACGGGAACAGCGGCCGTGGACTGTGCTGTAGAAGCCTGAGATGCCAGGGACGTGGCTGTTGCTTGCAGCGTGTTCAGGCGGGTATCCACCGAGGACATGAAGGCCAGCATGCGGGACTGGGTCTCGCGCTGTCGTCCGAGTTCCTGCTGCAAGTTGCCCAGCTGGGCCGCTAGTGCTTCGGCGGGATCCATGGCCTGTTCTAGCTGTTACGTCCGGGTGGTGGAAACACTGGACCGTACACCGGGTTCCCTTGGTGAGGCAGCCAGGCCGGTCACCCCGCCAGAGGGTCTTGATGCACGGCAGCCGAAGCACTACTGGTAGCAAGACAGTCCGTAGGAAGCGGGAAAGTAGCTGTCGCTGAGAACACGGAGTTCCAGAAGGCAGTCCGGGTGACGAGGCTCAGGGTCAGAGGCTGGGTTGAAGGGTCAGACGGAATCCGGAACCTGCTGAGCGAGGGGACGGGTCACCAAACGGAGCCAGGGACTGGAGACTGGCGGAGCTGCAGAGGTGGTGGAAGTTCCGCCGAAGTCACCGTCAGAAGGACTGGAACAGACGTGGTCAGGACCGGCTGGCGTGGCAGGACAGGCTCTGCGAGACAGACAGGGGTTAATACTGGACACAGCAATACGGGGACCTGAACTCCTAGCTTACTAAACACGTAGAACAGGCCCCGCCCACCAGGAAAGAGAATCCTAATATACCCTGTACCTGTCTATGCAATTTCCTGTTTCTAGGTGCTGGCCCTTTAAGAGAGGGTCAATGACCGCGCGCGCTCCCTAATGCGCATGCGCGAGGCCCGTGTGCCAGAAGCCAGTCCAGGGAGCGGTGCAGAGGAAGCAGGAGTGCCCGGGTGAGTGTCCCATGTCGCAGAGGGGCGCCGGGAGCGGGAAGCAGGACACATGGGGGGCGCAGATGAGGAAGAAGAGGCCGGGACCGGGGTGGTGAGCAGGGAACGCCGCCGGGAACCGAGAGGTGGACCACGGGGACCGGAGAGCGGGGCACGGGGACCGGGAAGCGTGACATGTGCATTCTGTGCATCCTGTGCATTCTGTGCATCCTGTGCATTCTGTGCATCCTGTGCATCCTGTGCCTCCTGTGCATCCTGCGCATTCTGTGTATCCTGTGCATCCTGTGCATGCTGTGCCTCCTGTGCATTCTGTGCCTCCTGTGCATTCTGTGTCTCCTGCGCATTCTGTGTCTCCTGCGCATTCTGTGCATCCTGTGCATGCTGTGCCTCCTGTGCATTCTGTGCCTCCTGTGCATTCTGTCTCCTGCGCATTCTGTGCATCCTGTGCATCCTGTGAATGCTCTGCCTCCTGTGCATTCTGTGTATCCTGTGCATTCTGTGCATCCTGTGCATCCTGTGCATGCTGTGCATGCTGTGCCTCCTGTGCATTCTGTGTATCCTGTGCCTCCTGTGCATTCTGTGCCTCCTGTGCATCCTGTGCATTCTGTGTATCCTGTGCATTCTGTGCATCCTGTGCATGCTGTGCCTCCTGTGCATTCTGTGTATCCTGTGCCTTCTGTGCCTCCTGTGCATTCTGTGCCTACTGTGCATTCTGTGCATCCTGTGCATCCTGTGCCTCCTGTGCATTCTGTGTATACTGTGCATTCTGTGCATTCTGTGCATCCTGTGAATCCTGTGCATTCTGTGTCTCCTGCGCATTCTGTGCATCCTGTGCATGCTGTGCCTCCTGCGCATTCTGTGCCTCCTGTGCATTCTGTGCATTCTGTGCCTCCTGTGCATGCTGTGCCTCCTGTGCATTCTGTGTATCCTGTGCCTCCTGTGCATTCTGTGTATCCTGTGCATGCTGTGCCTCCTGTGCATGCTGTGCCTCCTGTGCATTCTGTGTATCCTGTGCCTCCTGTGCCTTCTGTGTATCCTGTGCCTCCTGTGCATCCTGCACATTCTGTGCATCCTTCGCATTCTGTGTATCCTGTGCATTCTGTGCATCCTGTGCATGCTGTGCCTCCTGTGCATTCTGTGCCTCCTGTGCATTCTGTGTCTCCTGCGCATTCTGTGCATCCTGTGCATGCTGTGCCTCCTGTGCATTCTGTGCCTCCTGTGCATTCTGTGTATCCTGTGCCTCCTGTGCATCCTGCGCATTCTGTGCATCCTTCGCATTCTGTGTATCCTGTGCATTCTGTGCATCCTGTGCATGCTGTGCCTCCTGTGTCTCCTGCGCATTCTGTGTCTCCTGCGCATTCTGTGCATCCTGTGCATGCTGTGCCTCCTGTGCATTCTGTCTCCTGCGCATTCTGTGCATCCTGTGCATCCTGTGAATGCTGTGCCTCCTGTGCATTCTGTGCATCCTGTGCATGCTGTGCATGCTGTGCCTCCTGTGCATTCTGTGTATCCTGTGCCTCCTGTGCATTCTGTGCCTCCTGTGCATGCTGTGCATTCTGTGTATCCTGTGCATTCTGTGCATCCTGTGCATGCTGTGCCTCCTGTGCATTCTGTGTATCCTGTGCCTTCTGTGCCTCCTGTGCCCTCTGTGCCTCCTGTGCCTCCTGTGCATTCTGTGCATCCTGTGCATTCTGTGCATCCTGTGCCTCCTGTGCATTCTGTGTATACTGTGCATTCTGTGCATCCTGTGCCTCCTGTGCCTCCTGTGCATTCTGTGTATCCTGTGCCTCCTGTGCATTCTGTGCCTCCTGTGCATGCTGTGCATTCTGTGTATCCTGTGCATTCTGTGCATCCTGTGCATTCTGTGTCTCCTGCGCATTCTGTGCATCCTGTGCATGCTGTGCCTCCTGTGCATTCTGTGCCTCCTGTGCATGCTGTGCCTCCTGTGCATGCTGTGCCTCCTGTGCATTCTGTGTATCCTGTGCCTCCTGTGCCTCCTGTGCATTCTGTGCATCCTGTGCATTCTGTGCATCCTGTCTCCTGCGCATTCTGTGCCTCCTGTGTATCCTGTGCCTCCTGTGCATTCTGTGTATCCTGTGCATTCTGTGCATCCTGTGCCTCCTGTGCATTCTGTGTATCCTGTGCCTCCTGTGCATTCTGTGCCTCTTGTGCATCCTGTGCATTCTGTGTATCCTGTGCATTCTGTGCATCCTGTGCATGCTGTGCCTCCTGTGCATTCTGTGTATCCTGTGCCTTCTGTGCCTCCTGTGCATTCTGTGCCTCCTGTGCATTCTGTGCATCCTGTGCATTCTGTGCATCCTGTGCCTCCTGTGCATTCTGTGTATACTGTGCATTCTGTGCATTCTGTGCATCCTGTGAATCCTGTGCATTCTGTGTCTCCTGCGCATTCTGTGCATCCTGTGCATGCTGTGCCTCCTGTGCATTCTGTGCCTCCTGTGCATTCTGTGCATTCTGTGCCTCCTGTGCATGCTGTGCCTCCTGTGCATTCTGTGTATCCTGTGCCTCCTGTGCATTCTGTGTATCCTGTGCATGCTGTGCCTCCTGTGCATGCTGTGCCTCCTGTGCATTCTGTGTATCCTGTGCCTCCTGTGCATTCTGTGTATCCTGTGCCTCCTGTGCATCCTGCGCATTCTGTGCATCCTTCGCATTCTGTGTATCCTGTGCATTCTGTGCATCCTGTGCATGCTGTGCCTCCTGTGCATTCTGTGCCTCCTGTGCATTCTGTGTCTCCTGCGCATTCTGTGCATCCTGT
The DNA here is from genome assembly GCF_048569485.1 of Anomaloglossus baeobatrachus. NCBI lineage: Eukaryota > Metazoa > Chordata > Amphibia > Anura > Aromobatidae > Anomaloglossus > Anomaloglossus baeobatrachus. Next base: position 231,199,564 of record NC_134361.1, read on the forward strand.
GCATGCTGTGCCTCCTGTGCATTCTGTGCCTCCTGTGCCTCCTGTGCATTCTGTGTATCCTGTGCCTCCTGTGCATCCTGCGCATTCTGTGCATCCTTCGCATTCTGTGTATCCTGTGCATTCTGTGCATCCTGTGCATGCTGTGCCTCCTGTGTCTCCTGCGCATTCTGTGTCTCCTGCGCATTCTGTGCATCCTGTGCATGCTGTGCCTCCTGTGCATTCTGTGCCTCCTGTGCATTCTGTCTCCTGCGCATTCTGTGCATCCTGTGCATCCTGTGAATGCTGTGCCTCCTGTGCATTCTGTGTATCCTGTGCATTCTGTGCATCCTGTGCATGCTGTGCATGCTGTGCCTCCTGTGCATTCTGTGTATCCTGTGCCTCCTGTGCATTCTGTGCCTCCTGTGCATCCTGTGCATTCTGTGCATCCTGTGCATGCTGTGCCTCCTGTGCATTCTGTGTATCCTGTGCCTTCTGTGCCTCCTGTGCATTCTGTGCCTCCTGTGCCTCCTGTGCATTCTGTGCATCCTGTGCATTCTGTGCATCCTGTGCCTCCTGTGCATTCTGTGTATACTGTGCATTCTGTGCATCCTGTGAATCCTGTGCATTCTGTGTCTCCTGCGCATTCTGTGCATCCTGTGCATGCTGTGCCTCCTGTGCATTCTGTGCCTCCTGTGCATTCTGTGCCTCCTGTGCATTCTGTGCCTCCTGTGCATGCTGTGCCTCCTGTGCATGCTGTGCCTCCTGTGCATTCTGTGTATCCTGTGCCTCCTGTGCATTCTGTGCATCCTGTGCATTCTGTGCATCCTGTGCATTCTGTCTCCTGCGCATTCTGTGCCTCCTGTGTATCCTGTGCCTCCTGTGCATTCTGTGTATCCTGTGCATTCTGTGCATCCTGTGCATTCTGTGTATCCTGTGCATCCTGTGCATTCTGTGCATCCTGTGCATCCTGTGCATTCTGTGCCTCCTTTGCATTCTGTGCCTCCTGTGCATTCTGTGCCTCCTGTGCATTCTGTGTATCCTGTGCCTCCTGTGCATTCTGTGTCTCCTGCGCATTCTGTGCCTCCTGTGTATCCTGTGCCTCCTGTGCATTCTGTGCCTCCTGTGTATCCTGTGCCTCCTGTGCATTCTGTGTATCCTGTGCATTCTGTGCATCCTGTGTATCCTGTGCATTCTGTGCATCCTGTGCATCCTGTGCATTCTGTGTATCCTATGCATTCTGTGCATCCTGTGCATTCTGTGCATCCTGTGCCTCCTGTGCATTCTGTGCCTCCTGTGCATTCTGTGCCTCCTGTGCATGCTGTGCCTCCTGTGCATGCTGTGCATTCTGTGTATCCTGTGCCTCCTGTGCATCCTGTGCCTTCTGTGCATCCTGTGCATCCTGTGCCTCCTGTGCATTCTGTGCATCCTGTGCATTCTGTGCCTCCTGTGCATGCTGTGCCTCCTGTGCATGCTGTGTATCCTGTGCATTCTGTGCCTCCTGTGCATTCTGTGTCTCCTGCGAATTCTGTGCCTCCTGTGTATCCTGTGCCTCCTGTGCATTCTGTGTATCCTGTGCATTCTGTGCATCCTGTGCATTCTGTGCATCCTGTGCCTCCTGTGCATTCTGTGCATCCTGTGCATCCTGTGCCTCCTGTGCATTCTTTGTATCCTGTGCATTCTGTGCATCCTGTGCCTCCTGTGCATTCTGTGCCTCCTGTGCATTCTGTGCCTCCTGTGCATTCTGTGTATCCTGTGCATTCTGTGTATCCTGTGCATGCTGTGCCTCCTGTGCATTCTGTGTATCCTGTGCCTCCTGTGCCTCCTGTGCATTCTGTGTATCCTGTGCATGCTGTGCCTCCTGTGCATTCTGTGTATCCTGTGCATTCTGTGCCTCCTGTGTATCCTGTGCATGCTGTGCCTCCTGTGCATTCTGTGTATCCTGTGCCTCCTGTGCATTCTGTGTATCCTGTGCATTCTGTGCATCCTGTGCATCCTGTGTATTCTGTGCATCCTGTGCATTCTGTGTATCCTGTGCATTCTGTGTATCCTGTGCATTCTGTGCATCCTGTGCATTGTGTCTCATGCGCATTCTGTGCCTCCTGCGCATTCTGTGTCTCCTGCGCATTCTGTGCATTCTGTGCATCCTGGAGGGCACTGCGGCCGCTGCCGCTGCCCCTGACTGCTGAGCCCCTCACTACGTCCCCCCCATGGTCACTTCTCCCTCCTCCCCACTGTGCAATGCCCCCCGCTGCCCCCCTTCCCTGCTGGGACCTCCTACAGGGCATATAAACAGCTGCCGGAGTCCCTCCTTTCTCTTACCACATCTGCCCTCAGGGTGAGCATCGCCGATGGACCCCCTGGAAGCAGCGGTAAGAGAAAGGATCGGACGGGAGGGAGCCGATTGGCTTGCCTCCCTTGTGGGCACCAGCTCCCTCCTGCCGGTTCCCAGCAGCGGTGGGCGCAGGTCTTCCAGACCCTCCCGTCCACCGCAGCGTCTAAGCCCCACAACAGACCCCAGGCGCAGGGCGGCCCGGTCCAGAAGGTCCGGTCCGCTCTCACCCCCGGCCACCTATCCCCTGCCCCTCCGGGCATCGCGTTCACATATATCGCGCAGCGCTGCACCCCCGTCACCCAGGCATGCTGCCCCACACCCGGCATCGCGTTCGTCCACGCCACGCAGCGATGCTCCCCCTCCCCTCAGGAATGCTGCCCCCACCCTGGCATCACGTTCGCCACCACAATGCAGAGCGCCTCCCCCCAGGCACTCTGCACCGCCCAGCATGACGCGCCCCTCATGTTGCTTACCGCTCCATGCTGAGGCTGCGTCACATCCGGTATCCATGGCAGCCGAGTCACTTCCTGTGACTCGGCAACCATGTGACTATACTGTACTTCCGGTTTTCGGCCCCCGGACCGGAAGTGATGTCATTAAAAGTAAAAGCGGCAAATTTAAAGGGAAATGCAGTCATAAACAAACATGCTTTATAACTGCATTTCCTGCCCAGCGTTCGCATTCATTACAAAGCGAACGTGGTGGTCTGCAGCAGTCAATCACCCACCCTGCAGCCAGCAATCTCCACTGCCCTCTAATCACACATCAGCAGCCAGGCCACATTATGGGAGCATCAGAAAGCAGAAGCTCTTCAGCCGAGGGATCAGCACACTCTGACTCACACCAGGAATGCAGGGACCATCATGGGCACCTTTCCCAATCTGACCCTAGCAAGAACAATGAGTTCCATGGTGAAGAGGATCCATCTTTACCCCTGACACCGCCATGCTCCAACCTACAGCTACAACCGCAGGAAATCCAAGGTACTCCTCCATTAGATTTACCCCCCCTGCACCCCCTGCCAACCCCTGCAATCCATCCATCGCCCATCCTGCCAGTAAGCCAACCGCAGATAGAAGCAAGGCACTCATCACGCGTGGGGTCAGCCGAGCCAGGATCATCAGCTCTCCATCGTAGACCCCTCAGGGGTCATAACCACAGAAGATCACCGTCCACTTCCCGCAGCAGAAGCCGAGATAGCCACGGGCGTCACTCCCGGCGTTCACGGCACAATCACCATTTCCGTTCATCCAACCGCAGCAAGAGATCATCCCGCAGGAGACACCACACGCCATCCAGCACTGCGTCATCCGACTCTCGCCGCAGCCGCTCACTAAGCGGCCCTCCAGGCGAAAGGTTTGCTAATCACCACCACGGCAGTGAACCACTACCCGAAGAACTACCTCAGATGGCGGCGCCAGAGGACCAACCTACCACATCGGCCGGTGAGTACAGCTTTACCAGCGCTTGGGCAGGGGGGACCCATCCAGGAGTAATGAGGGAAGCGGTTCGTTCACCTTCGGGACTAGTTCTAGTTAACCCCGCGTTCGTAAAACGCCAAGACATAGCGCATCAGCGCCCTGACCTACACAGGGACATGTTCTATTGTGGTGTTTCACCGCTTGGAACCCACCTAACCCCGGAAACAGTCCAAAAAATTTGGGCTAATGATTATGTGGATATCTGGTCCCTAATATCTGCGGATCAAAACACCGTCGACAAGGAAAGACGAGGCAACGACCGCCAATTCGCTAAAAAATCCACCGTAGCCAAGACCATAAATAATTGGTTGCAGGCTTTCTGCGTTATGGGGTGCGTGATGGGTCAGAAGCACCCCGAACGATGCTCAGAACTCTTCACTTACTGCGACACCATTTACAACTCCTATAAAACCCATGGGGGTTCAGCGTGGTGGAAGTATGATGAAGAATTTAGGAGACGCCTGGCACTCCAACCACAATTGGGTTGGGGTGTAAAGGCAACCGATTCGTGGCTCAGACTCATGATGGCGCAAAAGTCCTTTCAGTCCTTTCCAGGCCAATTTTCCCCAAACCACGGCACACCGGGAGCCGCAAATGTTCGCAGACCAGGTTGCTGCTGGCTCTTCAACGAAGGCCATTGCAGGTATCAAGGTCTCTGCAAATACAAGCATGAGTGTTCATCCTGCGGGGGAAATCACACCTCCACCAAATGCGATAAGCAAACAACAAGGCACCATGCAAAAAATGCACCACCAGGTCCCAAGGACCCCAGTGATCGTGCACGAGATGGAGCCATGGCTCGAACGTTACCCCAATAAGGCGGCGGCTGACACCATCAGAGACGGTTACACCCACGGTTTCTTTATCCCCTTTAATTTCTCCTCAGAACCAACCTTTGCCCCCAACCTAAAATCTGCCCGGGACCTCCCACAGGTCCTGGAAAACAAATTACTCAAGGAAGTGGCACTAGGCCGCGTAGCAGGCCCATTCACTAAATTACCATTCCCAAACCTTCGCGTTTCACCCCTAGGGGTTGTGCCTAAAAAAGAAAAGGGTGAATTTCGCCTCATACACCACTTATCCTTCCCGGCCGGGAGGTCAGTAAATGACGGCATCCCCACAGAGGACTCAGCAGTGTCCTACGCGTCTTTTGACAAAGCAGTCGGACTGGTACGCAAAGCAGGGCAAGGAGCATTAATGGCTAAATCGGACATAGCGTCCGCCTTTCGCCTGCTACCAGTGCACCCTGATTGTCACCACCTGCTAGGGTGCTATTTCAACAAAAATTTCTTCTATGACATGTGTCTTCCCATGGGTTGCTCCATATCCTGCTCTCACTTCGAGCTCTTCAGCACCTTCCTAGAATGGGTGGTTAAGGACGTGGTAAAGATCAAATCAGTCACCCATTATCTAGATGATTTCCTGTTCGTTGGCCCCGCCAACTCGGAAACATGCGCTATTGCGTTAAATTCATTCCAGGCACTAGCGGACAAATTCGGGGTTCCGCTGTCAAACGAAAAAACAGTTGGCCCTGTGACATGCCTTTCCTTTTTGGGAATTGAAATAGACTCAATTACCATGATGTTTCGGTTACCACTGGAAAAGGTCCAAAAAACAACATCGTTCATCGACGGGTTCTGTGCGGTTCGTAAGGTAACCCTGGCGCAAATGCAATCTTTATTAGGCTTGCTCGCCTTCGCCTGTAGAGTCATGCCTATGGGAAGGATCTTTTCCCGTAGGCTTTGCCTGGCCACTAGGGGCATAGCTGCCCCCCACCACAGGATTCGCATCACCAGCGCCCTACGGGAGGACCTACGTGTATGGAGGTCTTTTCTAGCTAATTACAATGGACGCACGTGTTTTCAGGAACAGGAGGTTTCCAGCTCTGACATCTCTATTTTCGGATGCTGCCGGGTCCACCGGATTCGGAGTTTTCCTTGGTCCCAAGTGGTGCGCTAGTCGCTGGCCCCAAAAATGGCACTTGTCAGGTTGGACAAAAAACCTCACTTTACTTGAGCTGTTCCCTATAATTGTAGCTACGGATCTTTGGGCAGATCAGCTGGCGAATAAACGAATCTGCTTCTGGACCGACAACATAAGTGTCGTCCACGCCATTAACCACCTGGCATCTTCTTCCCCGCCAGTGATCAGCTTACTGCGCTATTTAGTCCTCAAGTGCCTCGAGCATAACATCTGGTTCAGGGCCCGTCACGTGCCAGGGATCGATAACACTATTGCTGATGCCTTATCACGTTTTGAATTTCAGAAGTTTCGTGTATTACATCCGGAAGCGGACAGCATGGGCCAGAACTGTCCACAGTTCCTTTGGACGGTCCCCGAGGACAGCTCATGCCTTTGGTCCAGGCATCTCTAGCTCCATCTACGTGGCGTTCGTACGGTAAGGCTTGGAACGAATGGTTAAATATAGCACAACCGCTGCCTAGCCAGGTGTCTGCTTATTTTCTCAGCAACTCCGTTGCTCAGTATATAGCGCATTTGCATAGTAATGGCGTGTCGGGTATAGTAGTGCAGCAGCGGCTCGCAGGCATAGCCTTTCACTTCCGGGTTCGTGGATGGCCTGATGTCACAAAGGCCTTCCTGTTTACGCAGGCCGTTAAAGGCTGGAAGCGGAAGCGGCAGTGCACTGAAAGCAGAAGGCCCATTTCATTTGCCATCCTCTCAGGCATAATAAACCAGCTAGGCGACGTATGTGCCAATGACAGCGAGGTCCGCTTGTTCTCGGCTGCCTTCTCGCTTGCATTCTTTGGGGCTTTGCGAGTCAGTGAATTAGTCAGCAGATCATCAGCTCGTCCCGGGGGTCTGCTACGCGATGACGTTATAATTTGCAATGGTGGAGTACGGGTTCGCATAAGGCGCTCTAAAACTGATCAGCTCGGTAGAGGAGTTTGGTTCCCCATTTTCCCGTTTCCCGGCCCCCTCTGTCCCATCCTTATCTTGCAGTGTTACTTAGAGTCTCGGGTTCCCAATAAATTCTTTTTAGAGCACGCGGATGGATCCCCGCTCACGGCAACGCAGTTTTCAGCCTTGCTAAAAACGTCACTTTCCAACCTGGGCTTACAGCCAGGGGATTACAGCACGCACTCCTTCCGCATAGGCACAGCAACCGAGGCAGCAAGGGCCGGCTTCTCGAACGAGGAGATACAGCGGATAGGGCGTTGGAAATCAGACTGTTTCTTCCGCTATATTAGGCCAGATCTAATTTAACCCCCCGATCCCTGCCAACCACCAAATTTTACCACAAGTTTTAACCTCGAACCAGCCTCGGCAGTCACTACATCTTTCCACATCCCTCAGATAACTAATCATTGCTAACCATTCAGTCCCGTAGTTCCGCCACCAAAAGCTATGACAACACTAATACAATGATGGACGCTGACACTATGATAAATATGCTGAGTACAGTTGCTAACAGCTTTTCTTCCTAGATCCGGCGAGACCTAGCATTTGGATCCTAGGTCACTCACACGTATTCTGGGCAGCACGGCGGGCCGAGTCGAGACCAGGTGGAAGCGAGCTGGGATTTCATCACCTCAAGTTCCATTGGAGAGGAGATCGGGGCATGGCCTGGACACAGGTCCTGCCCGAGGTAGTGAACATAGCAAGGATAGCCACGGGCCCTGTAGTGCTAGTCATCCACGCGGGTGGGAACGACCTGGTAAATGTGAGGATCCAGGAACTGCTTGCGGTCATGCAAGCAGACCTGGATAGGTTTAGTGGCTTCTTCAGCAACGTAGTGGTGGTATGGTCCAGTATATTACCAAGATTAAGCTGGATAGGGGCAAGGAACATAGCGGCTGTGGAGAGGTCAAGGCGGCATGTCAATATGCAGATCGCCAAATTTATAGCATCAGGAAGAGGGATAGTGCTGGGACATGAGTTGCTGGAATCAGAGATCAGCAGATTGGTGCTAGAGGATGGTTTTAGCCTCAATGACATAGGTCTGGATATTTTCCTGTCAGACATCCAGGACGGGGTTGAGCGGGCCATGAGGGCCCTGTGTGGGGGTCGCAGCTCAGGCTTGGGCCTTCGCCACTCCGTGGCCGGTGGAAGAGGGATTTGGTGAGAGCCAACCTGCCACGGACGGCCGTAGGCATCGGGCCTCCTCCCTCAGGTTTAAGGCGGATTTGTGCCTGTGGTAAAAGCTGTGGCCAAAATATCAAGCAACCCCCTTTTTATATCAAAATTGAATGGTGTTACGTGGATACCTTCAATAAAGAACAAAAGAAAGATATTCCATGTGTGGTCTCCTTCATTGCGCGGTGGGGAGGGGGAACCGGTTGGTGGGTCTCGGCAGTCTGGAGGGCACTGCGGCCGCTGCCGCTGCCCCTGACTGCTGAGCCCCTCGCTACGTCCCCCCCATGGTCACTTCTCCCTCCTCCCCACTGTGCAATGCCCCCCGCTGCCCCCCTTCCCTGCTGGGACCTCCTACAGGGCATATAAACAGCTGCCGGAGTCCCTCCTTCCTCTTACCACATCTGCCCTCAGGGTGAGCATCGCCCGCCCTCCCTCCCTTAAGAAGGTTCTGTTACAAGTTCGGAAGTCACAGCCGGTGGAAGAGGGATTTGGAGAACCTACCTGCCACGGACGGCCGTAGGCACCGGGCCTCCTCCCTCAGGTTTAAGGCGGATTTGTGCCTGTGGTTAAAGCTGTGGCCAAAATATCAAGCAACCCCCTTTTTATATCAAAATTGAATGGTGTTACGTGGATACCTTCAATAAAGAACAAAAGAAAGATATTCCATGTGTGGTCTCCTTCATTGCACGGTGGGGAGGGGGAACCGGTTGGTGGGTCTCGGCAGTCTGCGCATTCTGTGCCTCCTGCGCATTCTGTGCCTCCTGCGCATTCTGTGCCTCCTGTGCATTCTGTGCCTCCTGTGCATTCTGTCCATTCTGTGCATTCTGTGCCTCCTGTGCATTCTGTGCATCCTGTGCATTCTGTCCATTCTGTGCATTCTGTGCATTCTGTCCATTCTGTGCATTCTGTGCCTCCTGTGCATTCTGTGCATCCTGTGCATTCTGTCCATTCTGTGCATTCTGTGCCTCCTGTGCATTCTGTGCATTCTGTCCATTCTGTGCATTCTGTGTATCCTGTGCATCCTGTGCATTCTGTGTCTCCTGCGCATTCTGTGCATTCTGTGCCTCCTGTGCATTCTGTGCATTCTGTCCATTCTGTGCATCCTGTGCATCCTGTGCATTCTGTGCCTCCTGTGCCTCCTGTGCCTCCTGTGCATCCTGTGCATTCTGTGCATCCTGTGCATCCTGTGTCTCCTGCGCATTCTGTGCATCCTGTGCCTCCTGTGCATTCTGTGCCTCCTGTGCATTCTGTGCCTCCTGTGCATGCTGTGCATGCTGTGCTTCCTGTGCATTCTGTGTATCCTGTGCCTCCTGTGCATTCTGTGCATGCTGTGCATCCTGTTCCTCCTGTGCATTCTTTGTCTCCTGCGCATTCTGTGCATCCTGTGCATTCTGTGCCTCCTGTGCATTCTGTGCCTCCTGTGCATTCTGTGCCTCCTGCGCATTCTGTGCCTCCTGTGTATCCTGTGCCTCCTGTGCATTCTGTGCATCCTGTGCATTCTGTGTATCCTGTGCATCCTGTGTACCCTGTGCACCCTGTGCATTCTGTGTCTCCTGCGCATTCTGTGCATCCTGTGCATTCTGTGTCTCCTGCGCATTCTGTGCATTCTGTGCATCCTGTGCATTCTGTGTCTCCTGTGCATTCTGTGCCTCCTGTGCATTCTGTGCATCCTGTGTCTCCTGCGCATTCTGTGCATTCTGTGCATTCTGTGTCTCCTGCGCATTCTGTGCCTCCTGTGCATTCTGTGCATCCTGTGCATTCTGCGTCTCCTGCGCATTCTGTGCATTCTGTGCATTCTGTGTCTCCTGCGCATTCTGTGCCTCCTGTGTATCCTGTGCCTCCTGTGCATTCTGTGTATCCTGTGCATCCTGTGTACCCTATGCATCCTGTGCATTCTGTGTCTCCTGCACATCCTGTGCATTCTGTGTCTCCTGCGCATTCTGTGCATCCTGTGTCTCCTGCGCATTCTGTGCCTCCTGTGCATTCTGTGCATCCTGTGCATTCTGTGCCTCCTGTGCATTCTGTGTATCCTGTGTATCCTGTGTATTCTGTGCATTCTGTGCATCCTGTGCCTCCTGTGCATCCTGTGTATCCTGTGCATTCTGTGCATCCTGTGTATCCTGTGCATTCTGTGCGTCCTGTGCATTCTGTGCATCCTGTGCATTCTGTGCCTCCTGTGAATTCTGTGCATCCTGTGCCTCCTGTGCATCCTGTGCATCCTGTGCATTCTGTGCATTCTGTGCGTCCTGTGTATCCTGTGCATTCTGTGCGTCCTGTGCATTCTGTGTATCCTGTGCATTCTGTGCATCCTGTGCATTCTGTGCATCCTGTGTATCCTGTGCATTCTGTGCGTCCTGTGCATTCTGTGCATCCTGTGCATTCTGTGCCTCCTGTGAATTCTGTGCATCCTGTGCATCCTGTGCCTCCTGTGCATTCTGTGCATCCTGTGCCTCCTGTGCATCCTGTGCATTCTGTGCATCCTGTGCATTCTGTGCCTCCTGTGCATTCTGTGCGTCCTGTGCATTCTGTGCGTCCTGTGCATTCTGTGCCTCCTGTGCATTCTGTGCATCCTGTCCATTCTGTGCATCCTGTCCATTCTGTGCATCCTGTGCATTCTGTGTATCCTGTGCATTCTGTGCATCCTTTGCATTCTGTGCATCCTGTGCCTCCTGTGCATTCTGTGCATTCTGTGCGTCCTGTGCATTCTGTGCATCCTGTGTATCCTGTGCATTCTGTGCATCCTGTGCCTCCTGTGCATTCTGTGCATCCTGTGCATTCTGTGCCTCCTGTGCATTCTGTGTATCCTGTGCATCCTGTGCCTCCTGTGTATTCTGTGCATCCTGTGCATTCTGTGTATTCTGTGCATCCTGTGCATCCTGTGCCTTCTGTGCATTCTGTGCCTCCTGTGAATTCTGTGCATCCTGTGCCTCCTGTCCATTCTGTGCATCCTGTCCATTCTGTGCATCCTGTGCATTCTGTGTATCCTGTGCCTCCTGTGCATTCTGTGCCTCCGGTGCATTCTGTGCATCCTGTGCCTCCTGTCCATTCTGTGCATCCTGTCCATTCTGTGCATTCTGTGTATCCTGTGCATTCTGTGCGTCCTGTGCATTCTGTGCATCCTGTGCATCCTGTGCCTCCTGTGCATTCTGTGCATCCTGTGCATTCTGTGCCTCCTGTGCATTCTGTGTATCCTGTGTATCCTGTGTATTCTGTGCATTCTGTGCATCCTGTGCCTCCTGTGCATCCTGTGTATCCTGTGCATTCTGTGCATCCTGTGCATTCTGTGCATCCTGTGCATTCTGTGAATTCTGTGCATCCTGTGCATCCTGTGCCTCCTGTGCATTCTGTGCATCCTGTGCATTTTGTGCATCCTGTGCATCCTGTGCATTCTGTGCATCCTGTGCATTCTGTGCCTCCTGTGCATTCTGTGCCTCCTGTGCATTCTGTGCGTCCTGTGCATTCTGTGCGTCCTGTGCATTCTGTGCATCCTGTCCATTCTGTGCATCCTGTCCATTCTGTGCATCCTGTGCATTCTGTGTATCCTGTGCATTCTGTGCATCCTTTGCATTCTGTGCATCCTGTGCATTCTGTGCGTCCTGTGCATTCTGTGCATCCTGTGTATCCTGTGCATCCTGTGCATCCTGTGCCTCCTGTGCCTCCTGTGCATTCTGTGCATCCTGTGCATTCTGTGCCTCCTGTGCATCCTGTGTATTCTGTGCATCCTGTGCATTCTGTGTATTCTGTGCATCCTGTGCATCCTGTGCCTCCTGTGCATTCTGTGCCTCCTGTGAATTCTGTGCATCCTGTGCCTCCTGTCCATTCTGTGCATCCTGTCCATTCTGTGCATCCTGTGCATTCTGTGTATCCTGTGCCTCCTGTGCATTCTGTGCCTCCTGTGCATTCTGTGCATCCTGTGCCTCCTGTCCATTCTGTGCATCCTGTCCATTCTGTGTATCCTGTGCATTCTGTGCATCTTTTGCATTCTGTGCATCCTGTGCATTCTGTGCGTCCTGTGCATTCTGTGCATCCTGTGCATTCTGTGCATCCTGTGCATTCTGTGCATTCTGTGCCTCCTGTGCATTCTGTGTATCCTGTGTATCCTGTGCATCCTGTGCATCCTGTGCATTCTGTGTATTCTGTGCATTCTGTGTATTCTGTGCATCCTGTGTATTCTGTGTATTCTGTGCATCCTGTGCCTCCTGTGCATTCTGTGCCTCCTGTGAATTCTGTGCATCCTGTGCCTCCTGTGCATTCTGTGCATCCTGTGCCTCCTGTGCATTCTGTGCATCTTGTGCATTCTGTGCCTCCTGTGCATTCTGTGCATCCTGTGTATCCTGTGCCTCCTGTGCATCCTGTGCCTCCTGTGCATTCTGTGCCTCCTGTGCATTCTGTGCATCCTGTGCCTCCTGTCCATTCTGTGCATCCTGTCCATTCTGTGCATCCTGTCCATTCTGTGCATCTTTTGCATTCTGTGCATCCTGTGTATCCTGTGCATTCTGTGCGTCCTGTGCATTCTGTGCATCCTGTGCCTCCTGTGCCTCCTGTCCATTCTGTGCATCCTGTCCATTCTGTGCATCCTGTGCATTCTGTGTATCCTGTGCATTCTGTGCATCTTTTGCATTCTGTGCATCCTGTGCATCCTGTGTATCCTGTGCATTCTGTGCGTCCTGTGCGTCCTGTGCATCCTGTGTATCCTGTGCATTCTGTGCATCCTGTGCCTCCTGTGCATTCTGTGCGTCCTGTGCATTCTGTGCATCCTGTGCCTCCTGTGCATTCTGTGCGTCCTGTGCATTCTGTGTATCCTGTGCATTCTGTGCCTCCTGTGCATTCTGTGTATCCTGTGTATCCTGTGCATTCTGTGCATCCTGTGTATCCTGTGCATCCTGTGCCTCCTGTGCATTCTGTGCATCCTGTGCATCCTGTGCCTCCTGTGCATTCTGTGTACCTGTGCATCCTGTGCATCCTGTGCATCTTGTGCATTCTGTGTACCTGTGCATCCTGTGTATCCTGTGTATCCTGTGCATTCTGTGCGTCCTGTGCATCCTGTGCCTCCTGTGCATTCTGTGCCTCCTGTGCATTCTGTGCCTCCTGAGAATTCTGTGCATCCTGTGCCTCCTGTGCATCCTGTGCATTCTGTGCATCCTGTGCCTCCTTTGCATTCTGTGCATCCTGTGCATTCTGTGCATCCTGTGCCTCCTGTGCATTCTGTGCGTCCTGTGCATTCTGTGTATCCTGTGTATCCTGTGCATCCTGTGCCTCCTTTGCATTCTGTGCATCCTGTGCATTCTGTGCCTCCTGTGCATTCTGTGCGTCCTGTGCATTCTGTGTATCCTGTGTATCCTGTGCATCCTGTGTATCCTGTGCATCCTGTGCCTCCTGTGCATCCTGTGCATTCTGTGCATCCTGTGCCTCCTGTGCATGCTGTGCATCTTGTGCATTCTGTGTATCCTGTGTATCCTGTGCATCCTGTGTATCCTGTGTATCCTGTGCCTCCTGTGCATCCTGTGCATTCTGTGCATCCTGTGCATCCTGTGCCTCCTGTGCATGCTGTGCATCTTGTGCATTCTGTGTATCCTGTGTATCCTGTGCATCCTGTGTATCCTGTGCATTCTGTGCGTCCTGTGCATTCTGTGCGTCCTGTGAATTCTGTGCATCCTGTGCCTCCTGTGCATCCTGTGCCTCCTTTGCATTCTGTGCATCCTGTGCATTCTGTGCATCCTGTGCCTCCTGTGCATTCTGTGCGTCCTGTGCATTCTGTGTATCCTGTGCATTCTGTGCCTCCTGTGCATTCTGTGCATCCTGTGCCTCCTGTGCATCCTGTGCCTCCTGTGCATTCTGTGCATTCTGTGCATCCTGTGCCTCCTGTGCATCCTGTGCCTCCTGTGTATCCTGTGCATTCTGTGCGTCCTGTGCATTCTGTGCATCCTGTGCATTCTGTGCATCCTGTGCCTCCTGTGCATCCTGTGCCTCCTGTGCATTCTGTGCGTCCTGTGCATTCTGTGTATCCTGTGCTTCCTGTGCATCCTGTGCCTCCTGTGCATTCTGTGCATCCTGTCCATTCTGTGCATCCTGTGCATTCTGTGCATCCTGTGCATCCTGTGTATCCTGTGCATTCTGTGCGTCCTGTGCATTCTGTGCATCCTGTGTATCCTGTGCATTCTGTGCATCCTGTGCCTCCTGTGCATTCTGTGCATCCTGTGTATCCTGTGCATTCTGTGCATCCTGTGCCTCCTGTGCATTCTGTGTATCCTGTGTATCCTGTGCATCCTGTGCCTCCTGTGCATTCTGTGCATCCTGTGCCTCCTGTGCATCCTGTGCATTCTGAATTCTGTGCATCCTGTGCCTCCTGTGCATTCTGTGCCTCCTGTGCATCCTGTGCCTCCTGTGCATTCTGTGCATCCTGTGCCTCCTGTGCATTCTGTGCATCCTGTGCCTCCTGTGCATCTTGTGCATTCTGTGCCTCCTGTGCATTCTGTGCCTCCTGTCCATTCTGTCCATTCTGTGCATCCTGTGCCTCCTGTCCATTCTGTGCATCCTGTCCATTCTGTGCATCCTGTGCATTCTGCAGGGCACTGCGGCCGATGCCGCTGCCCCTGACTGCTGAGCCCCTCGCTACGTCCCCCATGGTCACGTCTCCCTCCTTCCCATTGTGCAATGCCCCCCGCTGACCCCCCTTCCCTGCTGGGACCTCCTCCAGGGCATATAAGCAGCCTCCGGAGTCCCTCCTTCCTCTTACCACAATCTGCCCTCAGGGTGAGCATCGCCGATGGACCCCCTGGAAGCAGCGGTAAGAGAAAGGAGCGGACGGGAGGGAGCCGAATGGCTTGCCTCCCTTGTGGGCACCAGCTCCCTCCTGCCGGTTCCCAGCAGCGGTGGGCGCAGGTCTTCCAGACCCTCCCGTCCACCGCAGCATTTAAGCCCCAACACAGATCCCAGGCGCAGGGCGGCCCGGTCCAGAAGGTCCGGTCCGCTTTCACCTCCTGCTCCCGGCCCTAGCCCCTGATCCCCCCCCCTTACATCACGCCGGTCGCCATGGCCACCTCGCGCACCTCCCCCCGCCGGGATGACGCGGCCCCGTGTGACTCCCTGTGGCATACGGAGGTCGCGTCACATCCGTTATCCATGTTCGCCGCGTCACTTCCTGTGACGCGGCGATCACATGATACTCGTCACTTCCGGTTTCGGGTCCCGGACCGGAAATGACGTCAGGATCCGGAAAAGCGAGAGAATGCGGCGTTCGGCGCACATATCAGCTGTTTTAAACAGCTGACATGTGTGACTACAAGTTACGGGTGGAATCGCTTCCACCTGCAACTTGTAACCCCTTACATCTCGCTGCCAAAGTCTGGCAGCGAGATGTATATGCGCGGGCATTCTATCACTTACCACCGCCCCCACCGAAAGTCACGTGCGTGATCACATGACTTTCGGTGGTTGCCATGGTAGCACAGGGTCATGTGATGACGCCTGTAGCTACCTTCAGTCACTTGCTCTCAGTGCCGGCATACTTCCAGCATTGAGGGTAAAGCAGTGTATCTGCAGGTCTCAGCTGTGTAGCTGAGATCTGCAGATAGTGCAGAGCGATCGAATTGTTGATCCATACAGCCCCCTAAAGGGTCAAGTTTAAAAAAAAAAAATAAATAAATAAATAAATAAAATAAAATAAATAAAATAAATTAAAAAAAAAAAAATAAATAAATAAATAAATATGTATACATATATACACATATTTGGTATCGCCACGTTCAGAAAAGCTTGATCTATCAAAATATAAAATCAATTAATCAAAGAATAATAATGCTAATAATTTTATTCACTTGGGTAGCGCTGTCCACGGCGCTTTGTATGCATTGGCGACGCTGTCCCCATTGGAACTCACAATCTAGAGTCCCTAATCTGATTGTTAAATTTCGTAGCAGCAAACAAAAAAAAAAAAAAAAAAAAACACCCAAAATTACGCTTTTGGTCACCGCATGTTTTGCGTAACATCCAATAACAGGCGATCAAAAGTAGCATCTGCGCAAAATGGTACCATTAAAAAATGTAAACTAGAGACGCAAAATAAGCAGTCATTGCGCCATAGATCCCAAAATGAGAACGCTACGGGTGTCGGAAAATGGCGCAAAACATACGCCACTTTTATTGGGCGATCTTGTTAACACCATCAGGAGTAGTTCTGGTTAATCCCGCGTTTGTACAACATCAGGATGTAACGCAGCAGCGCCCGACTTACACAGGGACGTGTTCTACTGCTGTGTATCACAGCTGGGAACTCACCCAACACCAGATACAGTAAAAAAAAAAAAAAAATAAAATAAATAAATAAATAAAAAATTCGCGCAAACGAATACGTCGACATCTGTTCCCTAATATCAGTGGACCAAAACACAGTCAATAAAGTAAAGAGAGTCAATTCGCAAAATACTGCAATACCATTTTCAACTCCTATAAAACCCATTGGGGTTCTGCGTGGTGGAAGTACGACGAAGAATTTAGACGATGCTTGGCATTCCAACCGTTGGGAAGTTAAGGCCACCGATTCGTGGCTTATGATGGCGCAAAAGTCCCACCAGTCGTTTCCAGGCCCACCAAACTTTTCCTCTCACCACGCTACACCTGGAGCTGCAAATGTCCGTAGACCAGGTCGCTGTTGGCTTTTCAATGAAGGCCATCGCAGGTTTCAAGGACTCCGCAAATACAAGCGCAAATGCTCATCGTGCGGAGGCAATCACACCTCCTCCAAATGCGATAAGCAACTAGACAGGCGTCACACTAAAAATGCACCACCAAGTCCCAAAGACTCCAGTGAACGTGCACGTGGTGGAGCCATTGCTAGAACGTTACCCCAATAAGGCTGCGGCCAACGCTATTAGGGACGGTTTCTTTATCCCCCTTTATGTTCTCCTCAGAACTAACCTTCGCCCCCAACCTCAAATCGGCCCGGGACCTCCCACAGGTCCTGGCGAACAAACTACTGAAGGAAGTGGCGTTAGGCCGACTAGCAGGCCCATTTATAGATTTACCATTCTTAAACCCTCGCGTTTCACCCCTAGGGATAGTGCCTAAGAAAGAAAAGGGTGAATTTCGCCTCATACACTACTTGTCCTTCCCGGCTGGGCGGTCAGTCAATGACGGCATCCCCACAGAGGACTCAGCATTTTCCTACGCATTTTTGACAAAGCGGTCGCACTGGTGCGAAAAGCAGGGTAAGGAGCACTAATGGCAAAATCGGACATAGCATCTGCCTTTCGCCCGCTACTAGTGCACCCCGATTGTCCCACCTGCTAGGGTGCTATTTCAACAAATAATTCTGTTACCACATGTGAATTACCATGGGTTGCTCCATATCCTGCTCACACTTCGAGCTCTTCAGCTCTTTCCTGGAATGGGTGGTTAAGGACGTGGCAAAGAATAAATTGGTCACCCATTATTTGGATGATTTCTTGTTCGTTTTCCCACACCAACTCTAAAGCATGCTCAACCGCGTTAAAATCTGTCCAGGTCATAGCGGACAAGTTTTGGTTTTCCGCTGTTGGCCAAACAAACAGTTGGCCATGTGACCTGCCTTTTCATTTGAGAATCGAAATAGACTCAATTATCATGATGTTTCGGCTACCACTCGAAAAGGTTAAAAAAAAAACCACATCGCTCATTGACGGGTTCTGCGCGGTTCGTAAGGTAACCCTGGCGCAAATGCAATCTCTATTAGGCTTGCTCGCCTTCGCTTTTAGAGTCATGCCCATGGGAAGGGTCTTTTCCCTGAGGCTCTGCCTGGCCACTAGGAGCATAACTGCCTCCCATCAAAGGATTTGCATCACCAGCGCTCTACGTGAGGAGCTCGGTGTACGGAGGTCCTTCATAGCTACTTACAATGGGCGTTCATGTTTCCAGGAACAGGAAGTTTCCAGCGCTGATATATCTATTTTCGGATGCTGCCGGGTCCACCGGATTCGGAGTTTACCTTGGTCCCAATTGGTACGCTAATCGCTGGCCCAAAACACGGCACCTGTCTGGGTGGACAAAAAAAAAAAAAAAAACAAAAAAAAAAAAAAAAAAAAACTTTACTCGAGCTGTTCCCTATAATAGTAGCTACAAGTCTTTGGGCAGAAAAGTTGGCGAACAATCGGACCCGCTTCAGGACTGACTACATAAGTGTCGTCCACGCCGTTAACCACCTCGCATCTTCCTCACCACCGGTGATCAGCTTGCTACGATACTTAGTTCTTAAGTGCCTTGAACATAATATCTGGGTCAAGGCCAGCCACATACCGGGGATTGATAATACTATCGCTGATGCCTTATTGCATTTGATTTTCAGAAGTTTCGGGCATTGCACAACAATGGCCAAAAGTGTCCACAGTCCCCCTGGACGGTCCCCGTGGACAGTTGATTCCGCTGGTTAAGGCATCCCATCAACGTGGCATTTGTATGGTAAGGCTTGGGATGAATGATTTCAATATAGTTCAACCGCTGCCTAGCCAGGTGTCCGCGGTTTTTCTTAGCAATTCCGTTGCTCGAGATATAACGCATCTACATACCAGTGGCTTGCCGTGCACAGTAGCGTAGTTGCGGGTTGCAGGAATAGCCTCTCACTTTCAGGTTCGTGGATGGACCGATGGCACCAAGGCCTTTCTGTTCAAACAGGCCGTTAAAGGCTGGAAGCGCTGGTGCACGGAGAACAGGAAGGCCAATTCATTCGCCATCCTCTCAGGCATAATAAACCAGCTAGGTGACGTTTGCACCAATGACAGCGAGGTCCTCTTGTTCTCGGCCGCCTTCTCGCTAGCATTCTTCGGAGCCTTGACGGTCAGCGAATTAGTTAGCAGGTCCCTAGGTCGCACCGGTGGTCTGTTACACGACAATGTTATAGTTTGCAATGGTGGAGTACGGGTTCGCATAAGGCGCTCCAAAACAGATCAGCTCGGTAGAGGAGTTTGGTTCCCTATTTTCCCGTTTTCAGGTATCCTATGTCCCATCCTTACCTTGCAGCGACACTTAGAGTCTTGGGTTCCCAACAAATTCTTCTTGGAGCACGCAGAGTGATCCCGCTCATGGCGACACAACTTTCGGCATTGCTCAAAATGTCTATTTCCTACCTGGACCTACAACCAGGAGATTATGGCATGCACTCCTTCCGCATCGACACGACAACCGAGGCAGCAAGGGCCAGCTTCATACCTATCCGTGCAGTCCTGTAGTTCCCTGCCACCAGTTGTCCACTGTTTGGCACGTTTATATATTACACAAAAAAAAAAAAAAAAATGTTAAATAAATATATGTATATCATCTCGGTTATCTAAGCACCTTCAAACCTAAAGAAACATTAATACAATGATGTTTACTGACACGATGATGGAAAATGTTTTGCATACAAGAGAAGTAACCGTTTTTCTTTTAGATCTGTCGAGACCTAGCATCTGGATCCTAGGTCACTCACACATATTCTGGGCAGCACGGCGGACTGAGTCGAGACCGGGTGGAAGCGTGCTGGGAGTTTGTGACCTCAAGTTTCACTGGAGAAGAGTTCGGGGCCTGGCCTGGGCCCAGGTCCTGCCCGTGGTAGTGAGCATATCCAGAGTAGCCACTGGCCTACTGGTGCTGGTCATTCACGGGTGGAAATGACCTAGTAAATGTGAGGATCCAGGATCTGCTTGCGGTCATGCAACTGGTCCTAGATAAGTTCAGCAGCTTCTTTCCTAGATAAGTTCAGCAGCTTCTTTCCTAGATAAGTTCAGCAGCTTCTTTCCTAGATAAGTTCAGCAGCTTCTTTCCTAGATAAGTTCAGCAGCTTCTTTCCTAGATAAGTTCAGCAGCTTCTTTCCTAGATAAGTTCAGCAGCTTCTTTAGCAACGTAGTGGGGGTACGGTCCAGTATATTACCGAGATTGAGTTGTACAGGGGCAAGGAACATAGCGGCTGTGGAAAGGTCAAGGCAACACGTTAATATGCAGATCGCCAAATTTATAGCGTCAGGAAGAGGGATAGTGCCGGGACACGAGATGCTGGAATCAGAGGTCAGCCGTTTGGTGCTAGAGGATGGTTTTAGCCTTAATGATATAGGCCTAGACAATTTCCTGTCGGACAGTAAGGACGGGGTTGAGCGGGCCATAAGGGCCCTGTGTGGGGGTCGCAGCTCAGGCTTGGGCCTTCGCCACTCCGTGGCCGGTGGAAGAGGGATTTGGTGAGAGCCAACCTGCCACGGACGGCCGTAGGCATCGGGCCTCCTCCCTCAGGTTTAAGGCGGATTTGTGCCTGTGGTTAAAGCTGTGGCCAAAATATCAAGCAACCCCCTTTTATATCAACATTGAATGGTGTTACGTGGATACCTTCAATAAAGTACAAAAGAAAGATATTCCATGTGTGGTCTCCTTCATTGCGCGGTGGGGAGGGGGAACCGGTTGGTGGGTCTCGGCAGTCTGCAGGGCACTGCGGCCGATGCCGCTGCCCCTGACTGCTGAGCCCCTCGCTACGTCCCCCATGGTCACGTCTCCCTCCTTCCCATTGTGCAATGCCCCCCGCTGACCCCCCTTCCCTGCTGGGACCTCCTCCAGGGCATATAAGCAGCCTCCGGAGTCCCTCCTTCCTCTTACCACATCTGCCCTCAGGGTGAGCATCGCCCGCCCTCCCTCCCTTAAGAAGGTTCTGTTACAAGTTCGGAAGTCAAAGCCGGTGGAAGAGGGATTTGGAGAGCCTACCTGCCACGGACGGCCGTAGGCACCGGGCCTCCTCCCTCAGGTTTAAGGCGGATTTGTGCCTGTGGTTAAAGCTGTGGCCAAAATATCAAGCAACCCCCTTTTATATCAACATTGAATGGTGTTACGTGGATACCTTCAATAAAGTACAAAAGAAAGATATTCCATGTGTGGTCTCCTTCATTGCGCGGTGGGGAGGGGGAACCGGTTGGTGGGTCTCGGCAGTCTGTGTATCCTGTGCATCCTGTGTATCCTGTGTATCCTGTGCATCCTGTGCATCCTGTGTATCCTGTGCATTCTGTGCGTCCTGTGCATTCTGTGCATTCTGTGCCTCCTGTGCATTCTGTGTATCCTGTGTATCCTGTGCATCCTGTGCATTCTGTGCATCCTGTGCCTCCTGTGCATCCTGTGTATTCTGTGTATTCTGTGCCTCCTGTGCATTCTGTGTATCCTGTGCATTCTGTGTATCCTGTGCATCCTGTGCGTTCTGTGCATCCTGTGCATTCTGTGCATTCTTTGCATCCTGTGCATCCTGTGCCTCCTGTGCCTGCTGTGCATTCTGTGCATCCTGTGCATTCTGTGCATTCTTTGCATCCTGTGCATTCTGTGCATTCTTTGCATCCTGTGCCTCCTGTGCATTCTGTGCATCCTGTGCCTCCTGTGCATCCTGTGCATTCTTTGCATCCTGTGCCTCCTGTGCATTCTGTGCATCCTGTGCCTCCTGTGCATTCTGTGCATTCTTTGCATCCTGTGCCTCCTGTGCATTCTGTGCATTCTTTGCATCCTGTGCATTCTGTGCATTCTTTGCATCCTGTGCATTCTTTGCATCCTGTGCATTCTGTGCATCCTGTGCCTCCTGTGCATTCTTTGCATCCTGTGCATTCTGTGCCTCCTGTGCATTCTGTGCCTCCTGTGCATTCTGTGCCTCCTGTGTATTCTGTGCCTCCTGTGTATTCTGTGCCTCCTGTGCATTCTGTGCATTCTGTGCATCCTGTGCATTCTGTGCATCCTGTGCATTCTTTGCATCCTGTGCATTCTGTGCATCCTGTGCCTCCTGTGCATTCTGTGCCTCCTGTGCATTCTGTGCCTCCTGTGCATTCTGTGCCTCCTGTGTATTCTGTGCATTCTGTGCCTCCTGTGCATCCTGTGCCTCCTGTGCCTCCTGTGCATTCTGTGCATCCTGTGCATTCTGTGCATCCTGTGTATTCTGTGTCTCCTGTGCATTCTGTGCATCCTGTGCCTCCTGTGCATCCTGTGTATTCTGTGCATTCTGTGCATCCTGTGCATTCTGTGTCTCCTGTGCATCCTGTGCCTCCTGTGCCTCCTGTGCATTCTGTGCCTCCTGTGTATTCTGTGCATTCTGTGCCTCCTGTGCATTCTGTGCATCCTGTGCCTCCTGTGCCTCCTGTGTATCCTGTGCATTCTGTGCCTCCTGTGCATCCTGTGTATTCTGTGCATTCTGTGTCTCCTGTGCATTCTGTGCATCCTGTGCCTCCTGTGCATCCTGTGCACCCTGTGTATTCTGTGCATTCTGTGCATTCTGTGCATCCTGTGCATTCTGTGTCTCCTGTGCATCCTGTGCCTCCTGTGCATCCTGTGCCTCCTGTGCATTCTGTGCATTCTGTGCATTCTGTGCATCCTGTGTATTCTGTGTCTCCTGTGCATCCTGTGCATTCTGTGCATCCTGTGTATTCTGTGCATTCTGTGCATCCTGTGCATTCTGTGCATCCTGTGTATTCTGTGTCTCCTGTGCATCCTGTGCATTCTGTGCATTCTGTGCCTCCTGTGCATCCTGTGCATCCTGTGCATTCTGTGCATCCTGTGCATCCTGTGTCTCCTGTGCCTCCTGTGCATTCTGTGCCTCCTGTGCATCCTGTGCATTCTGTGTCTCCTGTGTATCCTGTGCATCCTGTGCCTCCTGTGCATTCTGTGCCTCCTGTGTATCCTGTGCATCCTGTGCCTCCTGTGCCTCCTGTGCCTCCTGTGTATCCTGTGCATCCTGTGCCTCCTGTGTATCCTGTGCCTCCTGTGCCTCCTGTGCATCCTGTGCCTCCTGTACCTCCTGTGCCTCCTGTACCTCCTGTGCCTCCTGTGTATCCTGTGCCTCCTGTGTATCCTGTGCCTCCTGTGTATCCTGTGCCTCCTGTGCCTCCTGTGTATCCTGTGCCTCCTGTGCCTCCTGTGTATCCTGTGCATCCTGTGCCTCCTGTGCCTCCTGTGTATCCTGTGCATCCTGTGCCTCCTGTGCCTCCTGTGCATCCTGTGTCTCCTGTGCATTCTGTGCCTCCTGTGCATCCTGTGCCTCCTGTGCCTCCTGTGTATCCTGTGCATCCTGTGCCTCCTGTGTATCCTGTGCATCCTGTGCCTCCTGTGTATCCTGTGTATCCTGGGCATTGTTCTGTTATTTTCACCATTTCTCATTGTCAGTAAATAAATACAGAATTTATTACTTGGAAATCCGGAGACGTCGTCAGTAAATTATAGAATAAAGAACAATTCACATTTTACTCACAAATAGAAAAGTCAGAAAAAGTGAAAACATGGAAGTGGTGTCTTAATTTTTGCCAGAGCTGTAGACACATACTATGTGCACAGAGATACATATGCTATACACACATCATATATACAGTCACATACACACATGTACTATATATACACAGGCACATATACACATACTATTTCTGCACACAGATACATATACACACATCATATATACAGTCACATACACACACGTACTCTATATACACAGGCACATATACACATACACTATATATACACACACAGACACATGCACAATTATATACAGTACAAGCAAAACATCTATGTAAAAATAGACAGATCCAAGAAGTATATACTCTCCTGTTTCTTCCTAAACTGCTGATGACAGTGGAGCCTCTCCTGCTGGGGCTGTGGCGCTGTGCGGCCTCCATGTTTCGCTCTGCCTCCTCTCCTGCTGGGGCTGTGGCGCTGTGCGGCCTCCATGTTTCGCTCTGCCTCCTCTCCTGCTGGGGCTGTGGCGCTGTGCGGCCTCCATGTTTCGCTCTGCCTCCTCTCCTGCTGGGGATGTGGCGCTGTGCGGCCTCCATGTTTCGCTCTGCGTCCTCTCCTGCTGGGGATGTGGCGCTGTGCGGCCTCCATGTTTCGCTCTGCCTCCTCTCCTGCTGGGGCTGTGGCGCTGTGCGGCCTCCATGTTTCGCTCTGCCTCCTCTCCTGCTGGGGATGTGGCGCTGTGCGGCCTCCATGTTTCGCTCTGCCTCCTCTCCTGCTGGGGATGTGGCGCTGTGCGGCCTCCATGTTTCGCTCTGCCTCCTCTCCTCCTGGGGATGTGGCGCTGTGCGGCCTCCATGTTTCGCTCTGCCTCCTCTCCTCCTGGGGATGTGGCGCTGTGCGGCCTCCATGTTTCGCTCTGCCTCCTCTCCTCCTGGGGATGTGGCGCTGTGCGGCCTCCATGTTTCGCTCTGCGTCCTCCTGTGTATTCTGTGCATTCTGTGCATTCTGTGCATCCTGTGTATTCTGTGTCTCCTGTGCATCCTGTGCATTCTGTGCATCCTGTGCATCCTGTGTATTCTGTGCATTCTGTGCATCCTGTGCATTCTGTGCATCCTGTGTATTCTGTGTC